>NC_079172.1:68768979-69068979 GCF_947568905.1 Ostrea edulis | reverse complement strand
TTTAAATATATTTGAAGAAAATCTAACGTATAACGATAAATCAGCGAATATCAATATCGGACATCGCAAGTGGCGTAGTTTCCTATGAAGCACGGAAGCATGTGCTTCCACATTGTTGCGGTAAAAAAAATGAAATAATTTAAAGTCAAGTTAGATATATTAAGAAAAAATATGGCATAAAAGTTAGTGTTGTATTATGTTTATCAATCAAAATACTCAAGAATAGGCCCACACCTCCCAAAAAATGTACATTGTACATGTACTAGAACCTCTTTTAAAAGGTTTCGGATCCAGGAATCGAATTTGGTTTGCATATTTGTTTCATATCGCAGTTTCCGGTTTGCATTGTCAATTTGTCGGTTTTAATTTTATTAATTTACACAGTTGACAGTCAGTTACCTTTTGTATGTGTGTGATGCTGGCTTTTTGGCAATTGCCAGCTTAAATTCCCATGGAATAAATCATGTGGCAGCTAAACAGCGCTTCAGGATTTTGTAAGAATTGAATTAACACGTATATGTTACGTGCTTCAAAGAAGTAACGCACTTTCATGCCTTCGTAACGAAATCTGACATAGGTTATGTGGAGCATTTAATTTGTTCACTTTATTTCTTTACCTGTATCATCATTAAGTGATTCAAAATGACGGATGCATCTCAATAATGAAATTAGTGTTGTTTTCCGACTCGGAATGGCTTAGAGCAGCATCCAGTTTGCCTGCATCCAGCTTGCCTGGGTTCTCTTGCAAATAAAAGCCATGCCAATACATACATGTACCTGATATTTGTTTATTTTCAGATAAGGCACCGGTGTGCAAATGCATGCTGGGAGCGAGTTTTTTGTCATCGGTTGTCATTAACTTTCCACTGAGTCAATACCGCCACCTTTGTGTGTATCACCATTCCCTCATTGTACAGAAATTGCAGCTTTGGCGCCTTGTCACAGCTAGAATTGCTTTCCTGGATGTCAAGGACCTGATTGTCGGAAGCATCCTATTCTACTACTTTAGAACATTTGAAAGAAGATATGGTTCAAGAACGTTTGTCGTGTGTATTCTCTAAATCTCTATCTGCATTGACTTGTTAAAAAAAATAGATACAAAATTGTTTTCAACATTGCTGAACTGGCTTCAAATTGACTGATTTATTTTTCTCTCTCATTTCTGCTTTATTAATTTTTTTTAAATCAAAAATTAAAACACTCAAACAAACTGGTATGATAGAGGGTGACATGTCGGACGTCACACATATACACTCATGTAATTACATATTTATATATTTAATTTCAGGCGCAGTTGATTGGATTTTTTATAATTGGGAGTGTATTAGAGTTGTCTGCTGTCCATGTGTGCAAACTTTTACATTTTAATATGGAGCCTTTGCCATCTGGCCCATAAGTGTTTGTGTAGCATTAATTTAGATTAATTCCCTTCTCTGCACAATCCTGTTCTATGTACTAGTACATAATATAGGAATACTTAATACTGTTAGGAGTGTTGAGGTGTTGACACAGGGTATACCGTCCGTATTTTTTGTTTACTGCATCTATCTTGACTCCTTTCGGGGCTGTTTGTTAATTACAGGTATACCAAACGATCGAGCTCCTAAAGTTTGAAGCCATACATGAACACCTGTTAATTCTGGATGTCACTACACATGTAGACTATGGTGTTTTCCTTTTCACATGCATTGTTTATATATTATACTCAAACTTTGATAAGGATCACTAGGTTATATGTGTGTAATTTACCACTAACATAACAAAAGACATAAATTTGACTCAGAAACGTGTTTACTCAGGTTATGAATGAAAATTTATGAACGGCATGAACTTTTATCAATACGGAATGCTTGAAATCTGATAACAACACCAAAAGGCATTTCATTACAAAAAGTTAACAGCAAACCAGAGAAAGAATTACACAGTTTTTGGGGATAGTCCATCATTACACTTAGTCGATGAAGTGTCAATACCGGGTATGGCCTCCCCTTGCATCAATGACGGCTTGACAACGTCGAGCCATGCTGTCAATAAACACCCGGATGTTTCCAATGGGAAGGTTCATTCTCGAGTTGAGACCTGCATTGTGAAGCCGATTCCGTATCGTCTGAGTGGACACATTCACCCCCGAGGCGTTCAGGAGATCGCTACGTAGGCTGGTTGCTGTCCAGAAGGGATGGCGTCGTGCCTGAAGAGCCACAAAATGGTCTTGGCGTTGGGTTGGCGACCTCTGACGATCACCCCCATGTCGGTGTGCTGCTGTACCAAAAGTTTGCTGTCGGTTCCAGGCCCTGTTTACAATGCTCTGGCTGACGTTTAGTGCATTTGCAACGTCACGTTGTGAATAGCCAGCGTCAAGCATTCCAATACATCTGCCCAGTTGTTCTGTCGTCAGGCGACGCCTTACACGTTGAGGGGGTATTGTGTTGATAAACGTAGTGTAAACACTCAAGTGAGTTTGAAATTTTAGAAAGAATCAGACACCGATGCCTGAGTGAAAATCGTGCAATGGTAGCAAAAGCATAAACTGTGATGAGAAACGCATTTCCCATGGCATGAAATGCACGTGCAAGTTTGTTGAAGACGTTTTTGATTTCACTTGGACACAATATTGCCAGTTATGCAGTTATTAATTTTTTAAACAGAAAAAGTATCTATGATCCTTATCAAATTTTGAGTAGTATATATTATACCCATGCATTAAATGTATCTGTACATGTAATGGTATACACAATGTACATACGAAATTTGCTTTTGTTTGTGCATGACTGTTGCGTGTATTAATGTACAATTTGCGATAATTTCATGAAATATATACATGTATACTCGGTACTTGTACAAAAATATATTACATTGAATATATCCAGAACTGTAAAATATGCTGTATCACGATTCCGGTTTTTTAAATTTTTTATTAATTGATGAAATATACATGCACATGTATTTTAATACTTGATTATGAAATAAGTGGAATCCCAGGGAAAAATCCGAAACATTCCGAGTAAATAGATCATTTTGCGTTCAGCGTGCGCTCAGCGTTCGTTCACCGTTCACTTTGCGCTCTGCGTTCGCTCACCGTTCACCAAATTGCGTTCACCGTTCGCTATGCGTTCGTTCACCGTTCGCTCTGCGTTCGTTCATCGTTCGCTCACCGTGCGTTCACCGTTCGCTCACCGTTCAAGTGGGAAAGAAGAACGTTTCAGGGACTGTAATCAAAGACAATAACTATATATGAGCAATGACGTCATTTTATTGTTTTGAGAAGCAGGGTGGGCATTGTTCTCGGCGTATATCCATAACCAAACAAACAAACAATAAACAAAAAATTGCCCTAGTCATCAGGTGAGTCTGAAGGTAGAACTATATTTTGTTAGACATCTGTAAAGACAAACGCCGTGGACAACGCCCATCCATCGTCGGTTACCAACGGGTGCTTCTATTCGATTCTCTCCATCATCACCAATATAGGTTGCTGTAAATCCTTTTGATTTCAAAAAAATCAGTCTGTTCCTTCATAATAGCAAGGAGGGGACTAACAATAAGTACGTGTGCCAGTTGTGGTTGGTACATACGTTCGTAAAACAAAGGGAATGCCATGTAACAGAGTGATTTTCCACCACCAGTTCTCAGGGAGAGGAACTCATCCCGGTTATCTAAATGGCTACTGATTGCCTTTTCCTATTGAACACTTAGCTTTTCCACTTCAAAAACTTTTCCGACTTTCGTCAATAATGGCGTTTTCCATACTTGATTGTTTTCCGAATATCATTTTGAAAGGTGTTACGTGATTGATCGGGCTCTCCGAGTAAAGTTTACTCGGACGTGATTTGATTGGTTACTCCCGTCATGCATAATTAATGAGAAACGAGCAAAAATAGCATCAGACAACCACGGATATGAGGGAGCGTGAGTGGACTCAAAACCGTGGTTTGCGACGATGACGCCCACCCTGCTTCTCAAAAGTGACTTAACGTCAAAGCAATAAAACAATGTCATTGCTCATATATAGTATTGTCTTTGATTACCTGTAAAATATTAACGACACTGAATATATCTTTAATATTTTTAGGGAATGATGCTCATGGTGTATACATTCATTTAACATCAAAAAATAATTTTCGAAAAAAATTCACATAAGGGTTTTTTAATTGTTTTTTTTTTTTGGCTTGGAATGGCTCAATTAATGTTTAGTACATCTCATTGTATGAATATAATGATTAATCCAGAGAAGAATTATATTTTGAATTGATTTATTTTTGCCAAACAATCCAAAAATAAAATTACTTTTTTGTTATAGGTATATGAAAATTTGTTATATTCTTAATGTAATGCTAAGATTCTGATAAAAATTCCTGCACACAGTCACACTCCCTTAAAATGTGTATTATTGTCTCGTCTTCTGTATTACGAAATAATTCTGGTGTGTTTTTTTAATTTCAAATAAAAACGAGTTTGTTGCTAACATTCTATTTATAATCCTGAATTGGAACCACTGTAATTTGTGATTTTAAAAGGTAACAAATTTATCAGATTCCATTAATTCGAAAGTTTCATTCCACTTCTCTCTACATGTTGCTCCTATGTTGTTTTGATCACTAGTGCTTGAGTTCAGGACCCCCCCCCCCCCCCCCCCGAATAAGCTACATGAGTTGATTTAAATATTTTTTTGTTGAAAATATTTCTAATATATGTCAACAACGTCTTGCATACCCCTAAAGTCCAAAATAATTCAAAATAAGCCCTTTTAAAAAAATACCCTCACTGGTTATTATAACAGAACTGCTAACCAGTGAGGGTAAAAAATTTTTATTATCTTATATTATTTTTTGTAATTTATAACAGAACTGCTAGAGGGGGGGGGGTGGTTTTGAACCCAAGTACCTGTGGTTTTGATTTAGAATTTCGTAAAATGGTTTTCATCTTTTGCATTTTAATAGAATATATACTTAACTGTATTAAGGGGAGGGGAGTTTTAGTAAGGGGAACAATAAAGTTTACCTTTCTGAGACAGGTTTTCACGGCTTGTATTATACCTGTGTAATCTAAAAATAAAATGTTTTAATAATGGTGGGATAGAGGCTGACAGATTCCTCATAGGAATATAATTTACCTTCTTCATTGACAAGATCATTAACAAAATGTACATTATAGTCATACAAGTGCATACCTAGAAGATAGCTTTTACCACCTAATGAGAAAATTGGGATCAAGAAAGAATGGTATATACATGTATAGACTACCTGATATATATTTTCATTGATTTTATCTTTTAAACTTAATCCAGGCTTTTAAAATAACATCTACCCAAAATCTGTTCTTAGTTTTACATGTTCTAAGTACATGTAAGTCTTTCCACAGGTAAGTATTTTAATCCAAATATTGAGTTGGAAAGGGAGAGATTTTATACCGTTTCATTTGAAACCACCGCGGTGCATATATTCACCTTTATGTGCTAAAAATCATAATTTACCAAGATTTCTATTGTGACGTCATGCAATTGCGCACGCAAAATCATGAAAAACAATAGCGTGACGTCATAATACGAAGGTGCATCCTGACGAGTTGCTACAAAGGCATCAGTCATTATTCACTCTTCCACGCCCCGCCCACCGTTGACAACGAACGTCACATGTTTTCAGACTCCGTCAACTTATGTAAACAACATGGCGGGCGATTTCGATCTTATACAGGATACCTTTTCAATCGCCTCGTTTACTCGTGAATTTTCACAGAACAGTCCGTCAAAGGGTTTGACATACTTCAGAGAAGGTTATGTTCACATAATTTCAGTGGGTAAAAACGCGGAAGAAACAGTAATTATAACTTATTTGTTAGCGCTAGATGCTTTCGCTGCATTTGAAGTAAAGAAACACTACATCGTCTAACCATCGATTTACAGGATTCGGCTGTCATCGATGCTTACTGTTCATGCACAGCTGGGTTAATATTACGAAACGTTTTCCGAGATTTGAATAATTGTTTTGTTACGGAATTGACGATATTTGTTGTTCGGTTGAAACTGAATAACTATATCATATATGCTGCGTTGACCGGTTCAATAAAATGTTTCATCTGCTTGCTTGCTTTTGCATCTTTTATTTTACTATTATTTATGATTTACTTATGAAAAACAGTTAAATATTATCAAGAATTTACATTGCAGCTCAAATACCATCTGTGATCTCCATTAAATGTTCAACTTCAGTTATACTTGAATGGATATTGTAGATCTAGATATCTACATTGAGATATTTACATGCATATTTTTTTTAATGGTTATGGGTTAATTAGATCATTCCAAGTTTTTATTCCACGTGCACCCAAATATCTATTTCTATTAAAAAAAAAAAACTTGCAAATCAACAGAAAGAATGTGTACAATGTTTGATAGACATCACCATTTTGACAGTACAGTCAAGAATATGTTAAATGACACACAATGGAAAACTTGGATTATAAACAAGAATATTATAAATACTAGGACCAAAAAACAATTTCCTGTTCGTAAAACATCTGTTTTAATTAGTTACCCAACCTCTTGTACTATAGTACATATTGTAATTACATAGGATCAGCAACACAATATAATACTTAGTTAAAGGAGTAGTTTATCATAAATAGGACAATAAATTAAGTACCACATGGTTTTTTTATTTTCAACAAATAATTCAAAACTATGGAATAATCATTGTTCTTTAAGAATAAATGGTTTACAATATCTGTCTATTTTAATTGTCAATAAATCAGCACAAATTCTTACATTTTCTTAGTTGTGAGCATTCACACATTTCGAAGGAAAATTTAAGTAATCTACTAGTTTATATTCATCATAATGTAAGTTTTCCCAAAGTTATACATAAATTTACTCTCTTATAAAATGTTTATCATTTTAAATAAATTCCTCACATTATATACAAGTAGTACACAATGAATTCACATGCTCTACAATTTGCTCTTCAACCCTGGGTTTTGCCCAAGAGTTAGTAGGGTGCAAACTATCCAACTTTATTGATGTCTCCATATATATACATATACTAACTGGTGGGAATACACTGACAGAGATACATATTTCCCCTGGTTCTTTGGATATCGTGAAACATTTGTCTGCCATAATGAATTTCCCTTCCAGAATAATTCAACCCACCATCAGTTAACAAAGGAGTTTGTAAAATCCACTATTCTCTGTAACAACAAAATCTGACATAGATCCAGTAAATAATTCACTAACAAATATAATAATAATAATAGCCTTTATTTATCCAAGATAACACAAATTAGCATACATCTAGTTTTCATTGTGTCCCCTAAAAGAGCACAATCCACAAGTCCCCTTTAGGTTGTAGCTGATTTGTAGTCAGAATGTATAATTTGTAACTGTAGTTTTAAAGAAGATTGTTTCTGTGATTTCCTTTCTGCACAATCAATGATAGCGATGGTTGTTGGGAATTGAGCTTTTATTCAGTTGGCATGTTGTTAATATCATTCCTATAGGACTATATTGAAACACAACCTAACACAACATAAGGTCAATTCAGGCACAGAATATATCACTGATACACTGTGTTGAAATACAAAATCTTGATGCCAAGTCCTTGATTTCAAAATTATGTCTCAGCCTCATCAGTGTTAATAACAACTGCGATTGTTTTGTCATATTTGTTATGTCCCTCCTTTTTTTACACACCGGGGAATTTGCTCAGATGTATAAAAAAAAACTCTAACAAAGTACAAAATGTGGCATGTCTCAAATTGATATAATATAAAAACAACCCTGGGTTTTTTTTCTCTTGCTGTAGAGTACTGTTAATGTCAAAAGGGGTGGCCTGTTGGTGGGGTTAATCTTGGGCTTCCATTGATAACTGGAGTTACAGATGATGATTAAGTATGCTCTGTTGATGAAAGGCATTTTCTGCTGTTGTTAACTGGTCTTGTAAATTCTCTAACTTGTGCTGCTGTTACAAGTATATCCAATGAATCTATAAAGAAACAACAACAATTTTTTAGCATTTGGAAGTAAAACATAGATGCTGAGAGGGGCCATGAAATTTTAAAAGGTGACCTGACCTATTACATGAAAGATCCTATGCATACATTACACCCAACAATTTATTAGCTACTTATAAAATTTCAGTTTGCTCGAATTATTATGAAATCTAAATTCGAATTTAAAACCATTTACTAGTATTACAAAATATATATGGGGACATAAATTCTATTGATATTTAAAAACTTTGACCACGGGATTAGTCTGATTACTGAAACTTTAGAACTTTATCCCCTGGTATGATATATTGTAGGAATCATGGAACGAAAACCTTGAATATGGCGCTCTTACAGTCATGTTATGATATGTATGGCTGAGCAGGGAAAATTTAAGACACCAGACCAGAAACTGCATATATATTGGTGTAAACATTAAATGAATTGACCCTAGATATGGAAATAGTTTAGATATGGGATTCTGTTTTTAAATAGATAATATTATAGTTTTAAAAAATAGTATTGTGTAGCTCTTAGCAGAGGTGCTTGGGTTCATGACACCCCCCTCCCTTGAATAACCAAGCTACACGAATTGTTATATTCAATGGGGGAAATTCTTAAAAAGAGCTATTTTGTGGTATGCATGACATTGTTGACATGCATTAGTAGGATTTTCAACAAGAAATAATTTAAATCAAGTCGTGGAGGTTATTCGGCTACACCGGTCCATTCTGCTCTTACTGTGGGGCCTACCGCACGCCTTTATCCAACGTAAACATTAATCTTTATGTGATTTGGGGTTTGGAAATGGGATAAACATTACTTCTAGTATCCTTTCTGGGTAACGTGAATCACTGTTGCATTTCCCCGATGCACACAATTCCACCAATTTTATGAAAACTCGAAGTAATCAGGCTAAAACATCTGTACCTCAAAACCTCCGTCATCATAAGTTTTGACGGAGGTAATGGCGGACAATTCTTCCGCGATTCTGATTGGTTGTGCGGAGATGATAACCGCACCTCCCCTGACGACAGTGGAAGCGTGAATTCAAGACAGTGTTCGCTGTTTCTGTAACTTAAATTCTGAATTACCATGGAAATTAAAGAGAAGACTGTGTGGGTCCAATTTCGGACCCACTATGTTACCAACAGCGAAGATCTTGTTTTGGGTATCACTGGTTCCCTCCCAGAGTTAGGGCAGTGGAATGTGACACGAGCTGTAGTTGCAGGTAAATTACCATATTGATCAAAATTACCAGGAAGGCAACTTATAAGGATTATTTTTTTATTTTCTTCCCCGATGACAATCTGAGGTGTGTTTCATTTTTTAATCTAAAGCCTTTTTATTTGCTATTTTCAGAACTTTTGAATCTATTAGATAAATTTATTTGGAACAAGTTCACTGATATCATTAATGATTTGTAACATACCGCTAATCACTGATATCATTAACGATTTATAACACACAGCTAATCACTGATATCATTAACGATTTGTAACACACGGCTAATCACTGATATCATTAATGATTTGTAACACACAGCTAATCACTGATATCATTAATGTATGTGCACATCGATTTTATATAATCTTTTCTCTCACATTTGTGAAGCGCTTTAGAGAAGTAATGTGGATAGGGAGCTATATACATCTTTTTTAATTACAATTACTAACAATTTGTAACACACAGCTAATCACTGATATCATTCATGATTTGTAACACACAGGTAATCACTGATATCATAAATGATTTGTAGCATTCAATCAATTTATGAAGACAGAATGTCTTTCTTTAATAAATTTGAATTCTTCATAGTAAACAATTAAGTTAAAACTCTTAATCATATTCATGCATTACTGATTGTGAAATCAAATTTACCAGATATACTGTTTAACTTTTTTAAACATAGTTAAGATTGATGAAGCATAGTATGATGAAGTGGAAAATTGTGTTGATTCTAGTGAAACAAAGGCAAATATTTATCCTAATTTATATTAAGATATTTCAAATTCCAGATAATAACACGTCTAGTTCATTTCTAAATATTTTTGAAATTTACACATGAAATTCCCAAAAGTTCAGGAGAATGGGTTGTTTTAATCGAACTTCCAGCAAATGTCACGTTTGACTGGAAGTGGGTGGTACTTTCCCAGGAAAATGCTACGATGACCGCATTCCGGTGGGAAGAGCGAGATAATAGAAGCACTGAGCTGCAGGGACAGGGTCAACGATGTTACGCCGCGTGGAATGACGACGCGGCGTATGAAATCATCCCCAAATTTCCAGGTATATAAGTTTGAAGTAGAAGTATATACTGTTTTGATATATACCCATCAATGTATCGTTTTTTTGATACTGTGAATTTCACAGAGTGTGATCTGGTTTTCCGATCACCACACTGTGGTTTTCTGATTCCGTATCAGTGTTCTCATCTTCACAAGGCAAGGGTTATTGATTCGTTATTAGAGCGAGGTAACCACTGTTAGTGCGAGGTAACCACTGTTAGTGCGAGGTAACCACTGTTAGTGTGAGGTAACCACTGTTAGTGTGAGGTAACCACTGTTAGTGTGAGGTAACCACTGTTAGTGCGAGGTAACCACTGTTAGTGCCAGTGCGAGGTAACCACTGTTAGTGTGAAGTAACTACTGTTAGTGCGAGGTAACCACTGTTAGTGCGGGGTAACCACTATTAGTACGAGGTAACCACTGTTAGAGCGAGGTAACCACTGTTAGTGTGAGGTAACCACTGTTAGTGCAAGGTAACCACTGTTAGTGCGAGGTAACCACTGTTAGTGTGAGGTAACCACTGTTAGTGTGAGGTAACCACTGTTAGTGCAAGGTAACCACTGTTAGTGCGAGGTAACCACTGTTAGTGTGAGGTAACCACTGTTAGTGTGAGGTAACCACTGTTAGAGCGAGGTAACCACTGTTAGTGTGAGGTAACCACTGTTAGTGTGAGGTAACCACTGTTAGTTCGAGGTAACCACTGTTAGTGCGAGGTAACCCCTGTTAGTGCGGGGTAACCACTGTTAGTGTGAGGTAACCAATGTTAGTGTGAGGTAACCACTGTTAGTGTGAGGTAACCACTGTTAGTGTGAGGTAACCACTGTTAGTGCGGGGTAACCACTGTTAGTGTGAGGTAACCACTGTAGTGTGAGGTAACCACTGTAGTGTGAGGTAACCACTGTTAGTGCGAGGTAACCACTGTTAGTGGCAGTGCGAGGTAACCACTGTTAGAGCAAGATAACAACTGTTAGTGTGAGGTAACCACTGTTAGTGCAAGGTAACCACTGTTAGTGCAAGGTAACCACTGTTAGTGCAAGGTAACCACTGTTAGTGCAAGGTAACCACTGTTAGTGTGAGGTAACCACTGTTAGTGCGAGGTAACCACTGTTAGTGCCAGTGTGAGGTAACCACTGTTAGTGTGAGGTAACCACTGTTAGTGTGAGGTAACCACTGTTAGTGTGAGGTAACCACTGTTACTGTGAGGTAACCACTGTTAGTGCAAGGTAACCACTGTTAGTGCGGGATAACCACTGTTAGTGCGAGGTAACCACTGTTAGTGCGAGGTAACCACTGTTAGTGTGAGGTAACCACTGTTAGTGTGAGGTAACCACTGTTAGTGTGAGGTAACCACTGTTAGTGTGAGGTAACCACTGTTACTGTGAGGTAACCACTGTTAGTGCGAGGTAACCACTGTTAGTGCAGGATAACCACTGTTAGTGTGAGGTAACCACTGTTAGTGTGAGGTAACCACTGTTACTGTGAGGTAACCACTGTTAGTGCGAGGTAACCACTGTTAGTGTGAGGTAACCACTGTTAGTGTGAGGTAACCACTGTTAGTGTGAGGTAACCACTGTTACTGTGAGGTAACCACTGTTACTGTGAGGTAACCACTGTTAGTGTGAGGTAACCACTGTTAGTGCGAGGTAACCACTGTTAGTGCGAGGTAACCACTGTTAGTGCGAGGTAACCACTGTTAGTGCCAGTGCGAGGAAACCACTGTTAGTATGAGGTAATTGCTGTTAGTGCGAGGTAACCACTGTTAGTGCCAGTTTGAGGAAACCACTTTTAGTGCGAGGTAACCACTGTTAGTGTGAGATAACCACTGTTAGTGCCAGTGTGAGGTAACCACTGTTAGTGTGAGGTAACCACTGTTAGTGCGAGGTGACCACTGTTAGTGTGGGGTAACCACTGTTAGTGTGAGGTAGCCACGGTTAGTGCGAGTTAACCACTGTTAGTGCGAGAAAACCACTGTTAGAGCGATGTAACCACTGTTAGTGTGAGGTAACCACTGTTACTGTGAGGTAACCACTGTTAGTGTGAGGTAACCACTGTTAGTGCGAGGTAGCCACTGTTAGTGCGGGGTAACCACTGTTAGTGCGAGGTAACCACTGTTAGTGCCAGTGCGAGGAAATCACTGTTAGTATGAGGTAATTGCTGTTAGTGCGAGGTAACCACTGTTAGTGCCAGTTTGAGGAAACCACTTTTAGTGCGAGGTAACCACTGTTAGTGCGAGATAACCACTGTTAGTGCCAGTGCGAAGTAACCACAGTTAGTGCGAGGTAATCACTCTTAGTGCGGGATAACCACTGTTAGTGCGATGTAACCACTGTTAGCGCGAGGTAGCCACTCTTAGTGCGGGGTAACCACTGTTAGTGCGAGGTAACCAATGTTAGTGCGAGGTAACCACTGTTAGTGTGAGGTAACCACTGTTAGTGCGAGGTAACCACTGTTAGTGTGAGGTAACCGTTGTTAGTGTGAGGTAACCACTGTTAGTGCGAGGTAGCCACTGTTAATAACCACTGCTAACGCGAGGTAGCCACTGTTACTGCGGGGTAACCACTGTTTGTGCGAGGGAACCACTGTTAGTGCGAGGTAACCACTGTTATTGCGAGGTAACCACTGTTAGTGCGAGGGAACCACTGTTAGTGCGGGGTTACCACAGTTAGTGCGAGGTAACCACTTTTTGTGCGAAGTAACCACTGTTAGTGCGAGGTAACCACTGTTAGTGCGAGGTAACCACTGTTAGTGCGGGGTAACCACTTTTAGTGCGAGGTAACCACTGTTTGTGCGAAGTAACCACTGTTAGTGCGAGGTAACCACTGTTAGTGCGGGGTAACCACTGTTAGTGCGAGGGAACCACTGTTAGTGCGAGGGAACCACTGTTAGTGCGAGGGAACCACCGTTAGTGCGAGGTAACCACGGTTAGTGCGAGGTAACCAGTTAGTGTGAGGTAACCACTGTTTGTGTGAAGTAACCACTGTTAGTGCGAGGTAACCACTGTTAGTGCGGGGTAACCACTGTTAGTGTGAGGTAACCACTGTTATGCGAGGGAACCACTGTTAGTGCGAGGGAACCACTGTTAGTGCGAGGGAACCACTGTTAGCGCGAGGTAACCACTCTTAGTGCGGGGTAACCACTGTTAGTGCGAGGGAACCACTGTTAGTGCGAGGGAACCACTGTTAGTGCGAGGTAACCACTGTTAGTGCGAGGTAACCATTCTTAGTGTGAGGTAACCACTGTTATTGTGAAGTAACCACTGTTAGTGCGAAGTAACCACTTTTAGTGCGAGGTAACCACTGTTAGAGCGAAGTAACCACTGTTAGTGTGGGTTAACCACTGTTAGAGCGAGGTAACCACTGTTAGTGTGAGGTAACCACTTAGTGCGAGGTAACCACTGTTAGTGCGAAGTAACCACTGTTAGTGCGAGGTAACCACTGTTAGTGCGAGGTAACCACTGCTAGAGTGAGGTAACCACTGTAAGTGCGAGGTAATCACTGTTAGTGTGAGGTAATCACTGTTACTGCGAGGTAACCACTGTTAGTGTGAGGTAACCATTCTTAGTGTGAGATAACCACTGTTAGTGCGAGGTAACCACTGTTAGTGTGAGGTAACCACTGTTAGTGCTAGGGAACCACTGTTAGTGTGAGGTAACCACTCTTAGTGCGAGGTAACCACTGTTAGTGCGGGGTAACCCCTGTTAGTGCGAGGTAACGAATCAGTAAACATTGAATTGTGAGGATGCAGTATTCTCTCAAACTGATAACGTCACAATGCATCAACGCAACGTTTTTTGTGGAAAATATTGACCGCGTCAAACAAAACTGTGTAAACAAAATATAATTTCACAGTACATATATCTGTATTTTTGACAATTTGGATTACATTTAGTATCTTATAAATGTGGGTTTAAAATGCATAAGAGGGTATATTATGAATTTAACATTACTACATGTACAGTAACTTGATCCGAACAGTTGGATCACGTCTCCTAGACAGGTGCGGATCATCACATCAAAGTCGACGCTTCGCGTCTCGTGTGATCTGATGATCCGCGCCTGTCAACTCGACGGGACCCGACTCTTTGGATCAAGTTACTGTAGTAATAATATATCTTTACATGTATAGTCTAATTCTTATTGTATTCTATTTTGCGACTGATCAGATAAAACTAGAATATGCAATTTATTTTGTATAATCTGGTTTGGCAAGAGAACACCTTACCCTACGGCAACTAGCACTTCTTTCACTATATGGCCCCCCGTAATAATTTTGGTTCCATGTCCTGCCTGGAGCTCGGACTTGACACTAATCTGGATCACCCCAACGTTTGTGTATACACATGCACAGACTATCATAACATTATGTGCAAACAGTGGCGGATTTAGAGAGTCTCGGTGGTTTCAATCCTGTTTTTCATCAATTTATTTTGCCAATTTGGGGTCTTCATCCCCCAATTTTGGGAGCGGAAAAGATACGAATCTGGTTAGCACCCCCCTCCTTTTGAACATTTTCTAGATTCACCACTGATAGCTTTATATTCATTTTGTAATTAGTTTTGGCTTTCCTTAAGTATTGAACACCTCTATTTCAGTTGATGAATGGAAATGGATGGATGATGGTGATCAGGATGATGAAGAACAATCTCCTGAGAGTGAACATGTTCCCCCGAGGCGTGTAGATGTAGGCTACCTTACTAGTGTCGTGGTATCATCCTATCAGGATATCCGACACAAAGTGGTAGCCTTTTGTCAGTCGATAAGGGGGATTTTCAGAAGAGGCTGAATAGATGAGGACAGTTATATGCTACAGATAGATTATTTCTGCATGAATCCAATGATTTATTTATTATTGTCTTCTACCTCATGTGAATAAATTCTGATGATTTGTGTAACTGTCGCTAACTGAATTCAATGTTTTATTTTTTATTCTAATCTACCTCATGTGAATAAATTCTAATAATTTGTGTAACAGTCGTTAACTTTTTAAGTCGATCTAGTTCATCAGTAGACTAACAAATTGTATTTCTATCCCGCTTTATATCTTAATTAAACAGCACAGAGCTGGAAAACGGTCAAAAGCCGGTTAATCATTGATTTAAACTTTTACCGATTTACAAAGAGTCAGCAGTGTCACCCGGGGAATCGGTAACATGTCTTCCGGTATAACGGCTCAACATCGGAAAAAGTCAGCTCGTTATCGGTACTTCCTGTCAGATGCTGAGTGAATGAATACTAGGAGTGAGGGACATAACACACCCCTACCCGTCATCACTATCCGGAATGGTGTTCTTTGTATGTGCATCACTTTGCTTGGGAATACCCCCTCCCCCTCCCTTCGCTGCTTTGTTACGAGAAATTAGATTCTACTCTGTTTAGGGCCCAATACATGTAGTAGTCACTTTGTCCATCCGTCTGCACATTCTATGATACGCGGTAACTGCAGTTTCCTTGGGAAGATTTTCATAAATTCAACACAGAATATATGTACTTGGATTTGGCGAGGAAAATTCAGAATCATTGGGAGTTGAAAGTTTCTACATTGATTTGAAATTTTCTACTTTGATAAGATGGATGAACTGTCTTTGGCACATGATAAGTGGAGATTACATAATAATAACTTCGGAAAATTTAGACGTCCGATTAGTCAGAATAGCCCTTCAAATTTTCTGTCCGTCCGTCTGTCTGTCGGTTAACACTCTCTATGACACACGATAATCTAAGTTTCCTTGGAAAGGTTTTTCATAAATTTGATTAGGCAGATTAAGATATCTTTCGACTTTTAAGCTTTGTCGTAATACAAATTTATAGGACTTCGAATTCACTTACATAATACACATTTTATACCATGCCCGCCTCTAAAATATTCATTGTGGGGCGTCCCGTGGGGATCCGGTTAGAATAGGTCCACAGTAGCCCCTTGCTTGTCGTAAAAGGCGATTAAATGGGGCGGTCCTTCGGATGAGACCACCAAAACCGAAGTCCCGTGTCACAGCAGGTGTGTCACGATAAAGATCCCTCCCTGCTCAATGGCCATAAGCGCCGAGCATAGGACAAAATTTTGCAGTCCTTCAACGGCAGTGGTGACGTTTCCATATGAGTGAAATATTCTCGAGAGGGACGTTAAACAATAATCCATCAATCAATCAATCAATCATTAAGGGGCCCTTTCTGATTCGTCAGTTTTCTACTTTCTGCAGGCATTAGTATTTCGCTCACAGAAGACGCCATTGTCCGGTGAGACAGATAATACAATTAAACCAGTTCCTGTGACACTGCAGGTGTTAGCATGATGGAAAACCCTACTGAATGCCACGGCCCTGAGCGTCATGCGAAGGTGAAACTTTGTGGCACTTCAAATAAATCTGGCGACGTATCTGCATGAGTGAACAATTCTCAAATAGGGCGTAAATACCCTGGGTCGTATTGTTGAGGGTTAGATTTATCGTGACACGGGATCTCCATTTTTATGTCTCATTCGAAAGAATCCATTGATTATGAAAAAATAATTATGATCTATCCAAGAACCGTGAATTATGACGTAATGCTGTTATTGTGAATGACACACATTCGTTGAAAGTCCATTGGAGCTTTTAACAGATTCACCGATCGTCTTTACATACATATAACAGAAAAAAGATATAATCAAACAGAATTATTATCATATATATTATCAAATGTTTTCCAAACAGAAAAAAAACCACCGGAGGCTTTACTATACAGAATTGTAGCAAATCCGTGTACCATGGAATCTTAAAGATCAAGAGGTCGTGGAAGAAATGTGGAAGTAGGACGATCTCACGGGTGTATTCATGGAATCAGCTCGATAAACGTAAAGGGGTGTAACTTATACATGTTAATGAGACACTCTTTCTTATAAATGTATCGATATGTAACTTATACATGTAAATGAGACACTCTTTCTTATAAATGTATCGATATGTAACTTATACATGTAAATGAGACACTCTTTCTTATAAGTGTATCGATATGTAACTTATACATGTTAATGAGACACTCTTTCTTATGAATGTATCGATATGTAACTTATACACGTAAATGAGACACTCTTTTTTATCAATGTATCGATATGTAACTTATACACGTAAATGAGACACTCTTTCTTATAAATGTATCGATATGTAACTTATACACGTAAATGAGACACTCTTTCTTATCAATGTATCGATATGTAAATTCTTGACATTTTTTTAAATACAAATACCGGTTGCGGTAACGTTCGCTTCGTAACCGGGAGGTCGTGAGTTCGAGCCATGGCCGCCACAAATCCAAAACATAAACATAGGTAGTGATTGTTCCTTCGCCAAACGCTCGGCATTTCGATGTGACGGTCTTTGGGATATGGCCTTAACAGCGGAGATCCCGTGTCGCGGCAGGCGTTGGCGCGTTAAATAACCCTCACTGCTACAACCGTAAGCGCTAAGACTACTGAGTGCGTCACCACAGGCACTTGTTTCATACATGCCCCCCCCCCTTCTTAATTATTAAGGAAGGAAACCCATGTATGAAACAAGTGCCTGTGTGCGTCACCCACAACTGGTGAGGATTCAATATGGTTCAAAAACAGACGGACAGAAAGTATAAAAACAATATGCCTCCACCTGGAAGAGGGGGAAACATACATGTATATGTATATGGATACGTATAATGCGCCGAACATACAATATGACAGCATTTATCAGATGTAAAAGACACAGTTATGATATAAAATATTAACTTTATCCGATGAGCCTGGACACTACGCACCTAAAACAACATAATCATTAAGTATGGTTCCACGTAAAAATCGGGCAAAATCGCATTTTCGTGATAAGTCCATGTTCACGAAATGAACCCAAACTTAGCATACTAACTCACCGTAATATGTTTAGCAAATATACAAAGTAGTTTTGATTTATTTCGCCTTGTTTCAAAATTATGGACATATAATTATGAACATGGAGAATTCCTGCTTAGTGCAAATCTATACAAAACACTACTTGTAATCCCTTTGAAATCTAAAAACAGCAAAGCGGGTATGAAAAATATCATTATAGAACATTAAACAAATAAAAAAGGCATGCTCTGAAATAATTTTTTTTTTTGAAAGTTTCAATATAACATTTTAAAACCTCTCTGAATGTTTCGATTTTAATGCAATTTCGGTTATCGTTCTTGAATTTAACCTCGATGATCGCTAGGGGCGCTGCGTTGTCAACACGCTAAGTGCGCGGAATATGGCGGATCCAAAACTGAATGCCGTGTAGGACAATGTTCCGACAGAGTGTGATCTACCCTCAAGCCTTATGTAAAGGAAACGAATATATTTACCTTCGGAGAGTGTCAGAAATACATTGATGCATATGGCGTCACTGAAGATAGACCGTGTGTGGAGCAGCCGACAACGAAGACCGAGCAACATATCTTATATGACATGTCACCAAGTCGGCGCATTCTGGTAATTTCAAATGGTGTGATTTACATATTTAATAAGTCAAAATTCGCAATATTTATTATTACTAGCATAAAAATCATAACGAATGTTGTATTATACAATGTAGCATTGTATGAGACGACTGTGTACAGATGACACCCACTCCCTTGTTTCAAAAAGTCTCATACTTTCAACAGTTACACTATGATATGTTTTAGGCCTAATCGACGGCATGTTTCATTTGTAATGGTCTGCATGATAGCAGACATCTACGTATCCTCCACGCAAACGCTTCCTGTCTCAGATAGAAATGTAGATTATGCCTAACTGAGGATCAGTAGGAGTAGGTATCATCTCTATAAAGAGTGTGGTTTTATGTACATGTAGATTTCAGTCGAATTTTGCATATAAAAATGCAAGACATAATACGACTTTGTGAGATGCAATGTTTAGTATCTAATATAAACCTCACTTATTGAATTCACAGATAGTGTAGTGGTTAGGTAACTGGATTAGCATGCTGGAGGTACCTGGTTCAAATCTCAGATTTGACGGGATTTTTTTCTTCTATTTTATATACACATCATTTTTTTCCTTCAAGGTATTCTATATAAACACACACAATTTTTTAAATATTATTTCATATGCACAAAATCATTTGTTTTAGTGGTCACCATCCAGCTCTTGACAAATCAGAATTCATATTCTAACAAGAGGCCCAGGGGCCTTATAGGTCACCTGAGTATCATGTAACAACCTTCCAATGTTTGAATTAGGTTTGTGTTTAAATATAAGAATTTTACTTTTGGATGGAAGAAACATTGAATAGCTATGTGGTCAGCCCCGCCTTTGCACCAGAACCCCTGACCCAGGGGCAATAAATTTCAGTTTTGAAAGAAGCATCCTTGATCATCATTATCATACTATTAGTTTGTCTACTTAATACCCAGCAGCAGAGGAGAAGATTTTCAAAGAAATAAAATGCATTTTCATTATATGATCAATAGGGCCCCACCCTAATACCAGAATCCCTGACCCAGGGGTCATGAATTTCACAATTTTGAAAGAGGCATCCTTGCTCATCATAACCATGCTATTGGTTTGTCTACTTAATACCCAAGGACAGAGAAGAATATTTTCAAAGAAATAATGCATTTTCACTATATGACTTATAGAGTCCCACCCTAGCACCAGAACCCCTGATCCAGGGGCCATGAATTTCACAATTTTTAACAGGAGGTACTGTGAGCAATGCTCACTAAGAATATCCCCCGCTTACCCAAATCTCCCAAAGGGTGTTGGTAATAGGTATAAACTACCTCTTTTCTGAGTGTTGCTACTTCGATGTCCAGTGCGCATGACCTTTGACCTTTTGACCCCAAAATCGATAGGGAACATCTTCATCCCATGGGTAGTCCATATGTATGATATGGTTACTGTAGGTGGAAAGGATAACGCTTCAGAGCCCGGAAACCATATTGCTACTTCAATGTCCAGTGCGCGTGACCTTTAACCTTTTGACCCCAAAATCGATAGGGATCATCTTCATCCCATGGGTAGTCTATATATATGATATGGTGACTGTAGGTGGAAAGGATAATGCTTTAGAGCCCGGAAACCATATTGCTACTTCAATGTCCAGTGCGCTTGACCTTTGACCTTTTGACCCCAAAATCGATAGGGAACATCTTCATCCCATGGGTAGTCCATATGTATGATATGGGGAATGTAGGTGGAAAGGATAATACTTTAGAGCCCGGAAACCATATTGCTACTTCGATGTCCAGTGTGCTTGACCTTTGACCTTTTGACCCCAAAATCGATAGGGAACATCTTCATCCCATGGGTAGTCCATATATATATGATATGGTGACGGTAGGTGGAAAGGATAATGCTTTAGAGCCCGGAAACCATTGCGTCTACAGATGGACGGACGGACAGACGGACAACCCGATTCCAGTATACCCCCCACAACTTGTTTCGGGGGGTATAAAGAGGCATCCTTGCTCATCCTTACCATGCTATTAGTTTGTCTACTTAATACCCAGACACAGAGAAGATTTTCAAAGAATTTCTACATTTTCACTATATGACCAATAGAGCCCCACCCTAACACAAGAACCCCTGCCCCAGGGGCCATGAATTTAACAATTTCGGTAGAGGGCTCAATGCTCATTATAATTATGCCCACAGTTTGGCTTCTTGATGTCCAGGAGTAAAGAAGAAGATTTTTTAAAATTATATTCATTTTGATGGTTTTTGTCCAACCCCTCAGGCCCCAGGGGGGCAGGGACCACGAATTTCACAATTTTTGTTTCCCTCCACCCACAGATGCTATATGCCAAAATTGGTTGAAATTGGTCCAGGGGTTTCAGAGAAGAAGCTGAAAATGTTCAAATGTTAACGCACGACGAACGACGACGGACAAAAACAGATAGCAATAGGTCACCTGAATGAATTCAGGTGACCTAAAAATATATGCATACTATTAGACATATCAAAGAAAATATTTAGAGTCTGTAGTTTTTAAAGAATTCCATTTTATTGTCAAACAATTCATAATGTTAATTATAAATCTTCATATCAATCAATAAGACTAAGTTGAGTCTTCTTGACATTTTTATTAGATATCTATTATATTACTATTTAAAGTCTGCCTCAATTTGATATGGTCATGGGGACTGGTCAATGCATGGGTTCTTGAATGTATATTTCTAATAATAATATATAAATATAACAAAGATCAAGTCATTTAGCTAATGTATATTTCTTTAAAGTTTTCATACCAGCATCATGGAGTGTCATTACCATCATTACATGCATTACCTCTGTGGTAAATACATAACTGTAAATACATGTAGCACATATGTACCAATGAATCTACAGTGTAAATGTTTTATAAACCTCAAACTTGGTAGAGCAGTATTATATAAATAATCCTGATATACAAGCACTATATGACCCCTTCTTATAATGAGGTCAGAGTCAACCCCCCACCCCCCCCCCACCCCTTTATAGGAAAATATTGGTCACTCAGAAACCAGACTCAAAACCTGATACAGCTGTTGCCCTGACTAGTATCTGAACTTACTTGTCACTGATTTAGAATATTTGGAACACCTTCTCAAAGCCATATACAAGTTTCTTTAAACATTTATTGTTTTCAAAAGTTTTATATGCTGTTTTAGTATTTTTATTCTTTCTAACTACATGTATAATTTAAATATCAATGTGTACTATGATTACTAGGCTCTGGGGTGTGTACTTTAATTGAAAGTTTTATGATGAAATTGTTCAAACATTCTCAAAAACTAAAGAAATATATATTACATATTGAGGAGAGAAAAATAAGTAATTTCTTGTGTCCTGAAAATCAGTGTCTATCTTATTGTATTATAGGTCTCTGCAAAACCCAAGGACATACTTAAAGTGGTGACAGGAGGAAAATCAATCAAACCAAGTGAAAGTACAAGACAATATTACAAAAGGAAAGCAAAGGAGTCCATAAAGTCAATGTTGAACATCAAGACAGTCTAAAAAATTGAATCCAAACAAAATATCAAAACTTTATGAAGAAATAAACGACAAATTGTCAAATAAACATGAAAGCAATCTTATATGGTGTTTATTCAAATTATTTCAACTGAAATTCCTAATGTACCTAAATTCGAAAGGGAAACAACTTATGAAAAAATTAAACACCAATGGGTTGAACTGTGTAATGAAGTTGTGTTGACATGCAAAAATACATGTATAATGTGATGCATCATAGAATAGCTCAAATGGTCTATTTTATGCAATTTTTGGGCTCTTCGCCCACCCCTTTCTGGATGGAGAAGGTACAAACATGAGTCACAACCCTTCCATTCCCACCCTTATATTTTTTTTCTGGATCTGCCTCTGCTTTGTAGATATGTTCGTAACAAATATATTTCTGTGCTCATTTCTTCCTTTATCATGTTTATGCCTTGTTTGGGGTTACACTTTTAAAAAAGTATGATTTTGAAATAAAAAATTTAAGCTTCAAAGAACTCTTCCGTGTACATTTATCAGTATATAGTTTATAAAGGATCTAAACTTACAAGTTGCAACTGTTAAAAAATCTTATAGATAATGGAATGTATTGATGAAATAATTAAGAATTCATTTTCAATTCACTTTACAGACACTAATATC
Organism: Ostrea edulis; assembly: GCF_947568905.1. NCBI lineage: Eukaryota > Metazoa > Mollusca > Bivalvia > Ostreida > Ostreidae > Ostrea > Ostrea edulis. The sequence goes on along the minus strand of NC_079172.1, from coordinate 69,046,105 downwards.
TACATGGATTATGCACAACACAGTTGTTTTGTCATCTGAAAGCAACCTGTAATCAAACTTGGTAAAATATAGTGCCATAAACATGATAAATGAGTCAACTTACATTTTTTAAACTACATAATTCAATTTTAAAACAATCCCATTTCTACATTACATGTATTTTCATACAATTATATAAACTGTCCAAATTTTACAATATTAATGACTCAAATGTCAACAGTTTCTGTTCTCATTTTTATTTTTCATGAACAACCATATATATTATATGACTGTAAAAACGTACATTTCACTAAAAGTTTTTGTTCCACTCTTACAAAGGATTCATAAGGAAATCAAGTGCTAAAAAGTTTATTTTAAAATTTGAGCCATATCATGTTTCTAGAATTGTTAGCCAAAGTTTTAAATGTCCAGATGCTTTGTAATAAATGTTTTAAATTTCATATTACATAGAGCAAAAATGAATTCAAAATGATTTTTCAAATAAAAGATATTTTCAATGAATTATTTAGGGTAAAACACAAAAGTTGATAAATTATATCTTTATTTTAACATAAAGGATTCCCTTAAACAGGTTGAATGTATTTTCAGTTTTGTTTTTCTGAAGATATACGTTTTAAAAGAGCAAGGGCATTCATTCTCTTTATACTCGGGACTATAATGCCAATCTCTTGTCATTCGAGCAACCTACAACGTACGTCGTTGACCAGCCTCACAAGAGTTGTTGATAGGTGAATTTCAAAATGAAAAACAATTGCCAACCAAGCATTTTTTCTTTAATCTGTTAATTACCCACCCACTCCAAACTATCCAGCCAAAAATACTTGCAAGTTAAACTCGCCATTCAGTGCAAAATATCCTATAAAGGCCGGTCTAATAAGTTGTTTACAATAACCTGAGGAAATCTGAAAGAAATGGGTTAATGATAAACGGACTTTCGATCCCGACCCAAAATGCTAAGCATCGTTTCTCGCATTTACATCTATAGACATCATTATGGTATGTAAACACATAAAGAAGATCATTTTAGATATTAATAAATATGATAATTACTAGAACATGACAGAAAAGTGTACTTGTTGAATAGTTTGTAAGTAGAAGAAAACTTAAAATCATGAAAATATATTATTTTCCCGCCATTTTTCACAATTTTCATATATATTTTTCCGAGTACAGTAAAAACTTTCAAAAAAAATATTGATTAAAAATTATTCAATAGCATGTACTTTATCCGTCTAATTATGAAACCTTTTTGAAAGTGTTTGCTGTTTCGAGAAAAATGGTCTTAAAGTTGGAATGTTTTTCCGTTAGAAAATCCTTTCGTTAACTACAGCAACGGTTACCGTGGTAACACATAACAAATACTCACTGTGACAACAGAAATTCGTAAACAGTAGCCTTCTTCTTCATTTCATATAAGCTATTTAAAAATGTATGATCTTTTCATTTAACAAAACCTTTAAGAATATATAGCATTTTTATGAGTCAATTTTGGTCAAAACATGGGTATTCTATTTTTAGTAACACAGCTCTGTGAAAGTGCGTCATATGAAAAAAATATTATCACCGAATGATTTCTTATAAACCATATATATAAGTATCGGCTCAATCCCTGACGGTCGACTTATCACCCTCTGCCTGATTTTTACATGGAACCATACTTAAAATCATACGTCACAAAATCCAGTCCGTACACACTAACCACTGTCACGAAATTCACCGGTCCAAACAAGGAAGTTCCCTTGTACGAGACATGAGCAGATAAGACTTGAATTGTATGGGATGTCCTTGGCCATAACGCTGTAAAAGAAAAACCACTAGCCGAAACAAAACAATCTACAAGTAACCAGACGCCTAACTGAGGACTTGGGATAGGGGATATTTTTTGTCTTTACCAAAGTTGGAGGCTGAGAAGGAACGGGTGCATATAATGTGTATGCTCCGAAGTAAAAAGGAAGGGATGGGATTACCAATAATAATAGAAAGGGAATGTACATGTATAATTACTTTTAAGAGTTGTCGTTCTTTTCCTAATAACTAAGACTATATATGCATGAAATAACATGGCTTATCCATATTATAATATTATTTCTATTAACATTAATGCATGCATCTGTCGCAAGAAAATCAACATTTACATGTAATTGGTAATAATACATGTACTTTCTACTTTACCTAATTAAGACTTCATAACTCCAGTGTTTGAGTTTTACTTCCAAAGTTACTATATCTATCTTATATCCATCCGTAGGTGCACGGATTAATGTCAAGTCGCCGGTAGTTCAGCTATAGAACGCTCGCTTCGTAACTGGGAGGTCGTGAATTCTAGCCCCGCTTGTGCCAGGGCTGCGTATTACATAATGTAAAATCTTTCTTGTAGTTGATATCTATACAGTATAAACATAAAGTCACAAAACCACAAAGAGTTCAATCTTAGCACAAGTCATAAAGGACTGTTACAGGGGATGCGTCTAGGAGTTGAGATTGATCACTGTTCGTTATCTTCACCTTTATAGGAGTTATGAGATTGATCTTCACCTTTCATCGTATATACATGTAGTTCAATCTGTCAAATGTTCAAAAGTCGCAGATTACGATTGACTGAGGTGTCCGCCACACTCAAGAATGTTTCAGTTAACTGGTGACGCCCAGTTTTTATTGGTGGAAGAGAGAACCTAGAGAGAGAACCTGGGAAGAGAGCCCCGACCTTCCGCAAGTAAACTGGGAAACTTTCTCACTTACCGGCGCGAGCGGGATTCGAACCCGCGCCGACAGAGGTGAGAGGCCTTGTGATTTTGAGCGCGATGCTCTAACCACTCTGCCACCGGGGCTCTTGCAGAATACAAACCCGGCCCATGGATACTGTCCGTTCCTATGAACAACTGCTCAGAATCTCGTTGATCCATACTCCGGTCAAGATAACCTCAGTAGTCATTCTGCAAATATTTATATCTTATAAGCCTATAATGATTCTATCGTCCTTTTCATTTCGTTTTGTCATGTCCATTGTAGTATCCATATCGGAATGTTTATATTATAACACTCATCAATAATATAAATATCACACCCTTTTCATTTTGCAATTTCCGTTTCATAGTGTCCATTCTCGTTTCCAGTTTGCACTGTTTATATTATAACAATCATCAATAATTTCACTATCAATAGGTCAATAGATATAGCATTCTACACAAATACCAATTTATAAGTTCAATTAGTAAATATAAATATCATTCTACAAAAATAGAAAAATTATTCTACATAAGCTTTGAATTTAAAAGATTATACAAATATAAACGTTATTCTACATCAGCATAGAATTTAGTCAGTAACTCGACAAAATGTGTGACAACCAAGAGATTCTCAAGGACATGTAAGGAGTATTATGCCTTATTCTTTCTTCAGATATGTCCTTCTAAGCAAATATAAAAACTATATATACATGTATATAAGCATTAAGTTCCAACAACACCCGATACCTAAAAGTGTCGGATCCACAACATGGATACAAGGTCAAATACAAAAATTATACAAAGCACTAAATGACCAACGACAACGAACAACCAGATTGTCAATTTTCGGGACGACCTGTCCCTTCTTCAGGACAAACGAAAAGAATTACATAATGTGGCCAATATCAACAGAGAATAATAACAAAACCTTCATATAGATACATCTAGCACTACAATTACACTAATCTACAAAAGTATTTACAACGCAGACTACATGTTTTTTGGTCTTTAGGCTTGCCAATCAATGTTAAAAGTGGAGCGAATTAGAACATGTCTTATTCGTCCAAAGAGCTGATCCAAAATGTACGAAGTGATAAAAATAGACTTAATTAATCTCAGGTGGAACGCGTGTTATGTATTATATATAAAACGCACTGACATACATGTAGCAATGAACTCTTAAATGAATATTGTAAATCAAATCATTATAACGACCATAGAAATCTCGAAAATAATTAAAACAAATGATGACATCTGTTTTTTTTCATAAAATGGCAATTGTGGATGAAATATAATCTGTAGTTAGTGTACAGGAGTATCAAAGGTTTGATTTGTAAGTCAAGTAAATAAGTGCAAAGGTCGAGGAAGCATCTGGGTTCTTCCAAAATTATATACAATTTAGATTGTTATTTGTTCCTAATATGACAGTCTTGAGTTCCTTATCTTTAAATTATGCTGATGGGTTCCAGGAGGTTTTGTGCACGATTTCGGTATTTCTGATGTAGTCTTCAAGACCTACTTTGATAAAAGCAGAAGTTCATTGAATTATTATGTAGTCTGCTAATGTATGAGTCGTTGCCAAAATTGGATTTGAAATGTTGTGTCAATGGAATTGTTTTCAATTAAAAGATGCACGATTTCTACAATTTATCACTTCTGCCTACTGGGTTGCAATTAAAGGGCTATGTTGCCGCTCATTCAAAGTCTTTGATAAAAATACGATACTTAATGCCTTTTTAGCATAATGTGAAAGCCAACAAAAAAAAAAAATAATAAAATAAAATAAATAAAAACCCGTTCCAGTTGAGATTAGATACTATACTAAACATAAGTCATTATCAGTCTTTCTATATTTTCTTATTTTTAAATCCAAAATCAAATGGTTGGGACGAAATGTCATATTGATTGATATGCTGATTTAGAAAATGATGTGCCTTTACAACAGCGGCAGAACTGAATGAAAGCCGAGGAGGACAGTGGAACAGAACAAATCGACATGTCTGGGTCACATCTTCTGTGCTGGGGTTTATTGCTACTTAATGGTGAGCTGTTTTTGTTCAATCTTATTTATGTCTTATTTTGTTTTTTTCTTAACTGTAAAAGCTCACCGAAGCTTGTTTTTGGTTTTCAAGATTTATATCAAGACAATCTGAATGAGAATGGAAATGTTATTTATTAGATAAAGCAAATGACGAAAAATACGAGTTCATAACCTATTAAGGGAAAATCAGCATACCGATATATTACACATCGGCACAACTTATCAATCGAGATAAAAGAAAATGTTAATCATGAAAACAAAAAAGATTTCATATCTAATATAATCCAAAGAATTGCATCAGTAGTGAATTATCGGACATCCACATATCATTTGTTAATTCAAGCTGTAATCCCATATATTTCCTGTAATGATTAAGCCATTATTGTCACAGCAAATACAACTTGCATAGAGCTAACTGGAAATGCAAGCGGTAATGAAAAATGCAAGTGGTCAGTTAAAAACTGTAAAGGGATGAATGAGACCATGGATACCTCAGAAAATTAACATCGTGTAAAAATACGATATAGATATCCTTAAAAGGTGAAGATATCGAATAGTGGGCAACCGCATAAACCCCATAAAGAATTCAAAGTTAAGAGTAGAGTATGCATGATAGTTTGGATCAGATGCGTAGGGGGAGTAAGCAGCCTATTTTGAGTAATCATTTCGCTCTCGCCCCATATGGAATCTACTGACCACATATAAACCATGTTAGGTCAAATACAAACGATGTATCTAATAAGACCTGACATAGAATATAGATGTGGATATACCAGTGCTGAGTACTCTAACACTGAATCCTGAACAATTCATTTTACTCTTTTATTTCTGAACTTCATGTTCAAGATTTACTTCATTTTACTCTTTTATTTCTGAACTTCATGTTCAAGATTTACTTCATTTTACTCTTTTATTTCTGAACTTCATGTTCAAGATGTACTTCATTTTACTTTTGTTTTTATTTCTGAACTTCGTGTTCAAGATTTACTTAACATTTTTCGATAGGAGTGTTTGGTTACACCCTCTTGTCAAGGGTTCAAGCCAAGCATTCCGACGGTCTGATAGTCCGACGGTCCGATAGTCCGACATGTTGACAATCACCAAAAAGTTTAATTAATAGAGTTAAAATTTATTCATGCCAGGCATTATTTTATGGAAATTACCAGAAACCACCAAAATCGGCACGGCCTGATCATAAATCAGACAATCAATTTCTGACCAAAATCATTCAAGTGAGAAGTAAATAAGAGAAGCCCGGTATATATGGAAATTAAAACTGCTAAATGATGAAGTACAGGCAAAATATGTAGTAAATGACCCTTACCATTGAAGAGAAATTCAAGCAGTTTTTTTTACACGGACGGACAAACATCATCAAGCTTTAAACCGGGTTGCTTTGAAATCTGGCCAAAACACATAACTTTTAAAAAAAAATAATTATTGCCTTTGAGTGTTATGTTCAAGTCTCTCCGTGTCTCACTTCCTGACATGATAAAATTCTTACATCATTTTGAGATCTAACTGACTAGGTCTTTGTGTATGAATATGAATTTAGTAGTTTGTGAAATTATTATCAAGATAATGAGGCAAATGATATTTTGGTTGATGATAAAAGACTGCTACACGTGTTGTAAGTTTTAATCTGTATAATCAATCAAAAGAAAATGAATTTCACAATGAGCTGCCGCGTACAGAAAGTAAAATAAATTTTTTAAAAACTTGTTCACATTAATGGTATGATTTGACAAAAATAACATTCATTCATACATTCATGATACTTGCAATAACCATGTTTGTTGGCAAAAAGGAAAGAAAAGAAAAGAAAAAAGCCTAAAAAGCAAATAGATCAAACAAAGGAAAAACAGAGCCCCTTAGTCGTTATCCTGGTGAGTCAAGACCTTATATGTAGTGACTTAATTGTAGAAGTTCTCACGATAAAGCGTGAAATATGCCCCAATTAAAAAAAAATACAAATGAAGTATATTATGCTGGTAAATATCCCCTCTAAAAACTTTTGGAATAAAACTCAAAATATCACTAAGTAACCGATTGAGATTGTAAATTACAGTGCCATTCCATTTAATGGCGTCCGTAACGAAGAAAATTATATCAAAGTTATTTTTAGGAAATGCAGCCGAGAAACAACATGTTATTCCATTCCTAGTAAATTCATAATGTTTATAGCATAACTATTAATGTCAGCTAATACTGTAAATATGTGTATGTTTGTAAGACTTTTACTGACCCCCGTTTTAGCTCACCTGAGCTGAAAGCTCAAGTGAGCTTTTCTGATCACCCGTATTCCGGCGTCCGTCCGTCTGTCTGTCCGTCTGTAAACTTTTCACATTTTCAACTTCTTCTCAACAACCACCACGCCAATTTCAACCAAACTTGGCACAAAGCACCCTTGGGTAAAGGGGATTCTCAATTGTTCAAATGAAGGGTCAGGCCCCCGTCCAAGGGGAGATAATCAAGAAAAATCAAAATTAGGGTGGGGTCACTAAAAAGTCTTCTTCTCAAGAACCACCGGGCCAGAAGAGCTGAAACTTATGTGGAAGCTTCTTAAGGAAGTGTAGATTCTAAATTGTTCAGATCATGACCCCTGTGGTAAGGGTGGGGCCACAATAGGGGGTCAAAGTTTTATATTGAAATATATAGGCAAATTCTTTAAAAATCTTCTTCTCAAGAACCACTATGCCAGAAAAGCTGAGATTTACATGAAAGCTTCCTGACATAATGCAGATTCAAGTTTGTTCAAATCATGGGCCCCGGGGGTTGGATGGGGCCACAATAGGGGATCAAAGTTTTACATACAAATATATAGGAAAAATCTTTTAAAATCTTCTTCTCAAGAATCACTGAGCCAGAAAAGCTGATTTTTACATGAAAACTTTCTGACATAGTGTAGATTCAAGTTTGTTCAAATCATGGCCCCCGGGGATAGGATGGGGCCCCAAAGGGGATCAAAGTTTTGCACACAAATATATAGGGAAAAATTTTAAAAAATCTTCTTCTCAAGAACCACTAAGCCAGAAAAGTTGATATTTACATGAAAGCTTCCTGACATAATGCAAATTCAAGTTTGTTCAAATCATGGACCCCGGGGGTTGGATGGGGCCACAATAGGGGATCAAAGTTTTACATACAAATATATAGGAAAAATCTTTAAAAATCTTCTTCTCAAGAACCACTGAGCCAGAAAAGCTGATTTTTACATGAAAGCTTCCTGACATAGTGCAGATTCAAGTTTTTTGAAATCATGGCCCCCGCGGGTAGGATGGGGCCACAAGGGGGGATCAAAGTTTTATATACAAATATATAGTTAAAATCTTTTTCTCAATAACCACTGAGTCAGAAAAGCTGATATTTACAAGAAAACCTTCTGACATAGTGCAGATTCAAGTTTGTTCAAATCATGGCGCCCAGGGGGTAGGATGGGGCCACAAGTGGGGGGGGGGTCAAAGTTTTACATACAAATATAGGAAAAAGCTTTAAAAATCTTCTTCTCAAGAACCATTGGGCCAAAGAAGTTGACATTTACATGAAAGCTTTCTGATATAGTGTAGATTCAAGTTTGCAAAGGGTAGTTTGGGCCATAATAGGGACTAAGGTTTTACATGCATATATATATGGAAAGTCTTCAGATATGGGCCAAGGTGGCTCAGGTGAGCGATGTGGCCCATGGGCCTCTTGTTTCGGTTGAACGCTGTTGGACATCATTCTCCCCACTATTACCAGACCCAACTTTTCAGAATGCCTGTTACTGAAACACATGCCTGTGGTATAAGCTGATGTTTGAAACATGGGAGGAATGCTGTTTTAAGGATGGAGTCTTGTCAACTTCATTGTAATTAAAAAGTTTTCATTTTTTTCACAGAATGTGCATTAAGATACACTTAATTCAAAAAGATGAAGAAAACATGGGGTCATCAGCCTTAATTTTGCGTCAAAGTGAGCGGAAGTTCACTTTCTAAAAATAGCACTTTTTCCGGTTAAAATTGCAAAATTGAATCATACCTTACACAAGTGTTTATAGAAAAAATTCTTGATGTTGATTTTCAAATATTTCAGTATGAATATACAGTATGATATAGCAATTGTATGTTTTAGGGAATTTTTTTATTAATATATACCCAAAACTTGTTCCTATTCTAATTCGAATTTCCTCTGTCTAATTTTTAAATTTTACTTTTTTGAGCCAAAACAATAAAAGTTCTTATGAAAACTATACAATGACCATATATTTACAAATTCCTATAATTTTACCTAAAGATAGGCAATTCCTTATAGTTTATTCCTCAAGAAAAAAATTGCAGGTCATCACCCATTTAAGAAAGTAATTTTAATTAAAATAATGAGATTTATTTCAAATTCAAATTTTAAATTCATTTAAAGCGACTACATTTACAATATCAAAATTTATTAGTGTTGCAAGCAAATTATCAGTCATAATTTGCTATGATGCTTTGAAAAATATGATTTTTTTTTCTAAGCAACAATCACAAGCTAGCTGCTTTCGTGGACTAGAATTTTCAAGCAGTTTAATCCGAATTTTCTCCATCATTAGTTCTTAAAACTAAAATACAGTTCTTTTTAAATCTATTTTTAATTATAACTTAGTTTGATGCATTTTAATGAATAAAAACACATTGTGTTGAAATTGACTCATTTTCATTTGAAATGAAAATGGAAATTTAATAGGATAATTTCATTTGGTACATGTACATTAATTTATATCAAAATTCAGAGAACAATATCACCACCGTGTACATCATTACTGGTGGAGTTTGCACATAATTTTTGCAGTTACTTTCCAATTCTTGCAATAATCTCTCTCTCTCTCTCTCTCTCTCTCTCTCTCTCTCTCTCTCTCTCTCTCTCTCTCTCATAAACAGAACATGTTAAATTGAGTATAGTATACAATAAACATTCATATTTGTTAACATTCATACATTGCTATTGTAAATGCAGAATTACTCTAGTTTGAAATTTTTAAACAAAATCAAGAGGAGCATCCATTTTCCAAGGATTGACTTCTACATTTTTAATTTTTGCTAAACACATTTCCATTAACATTTTCGATTTCTGTTATTTCTGAGTATTTTGCTGTTATAGGTATTTTTAGAAAGGTATAGGTGGGAAACTTTTCTTCACCACACATGGCAGCTGTGTAATATGAGAATCTCTAGCTGGAAAATGAATTAACACCAAAATATAATACATGTATTCATTTAAGAACTTCTTTTCTCAACTGAACAATCAATTTGAATATTGGGCAGGTAGTAAAAAGTAACAAACCTAGTCCTTTTGATTCCAAGTCAAAGAATACAAGAGGGAAATGTTGTTGGCTGGAGTGTTGTTTGACAGTTTGCTCTGGTGCATGTACCATTATCATATCAATCTCATCAAATGCAATCTCAGACTTGAAATTTTATCCTTCTTTCATCTCCATCAGTACTGTTGATTGCTTCCTAAATTTTGATAGTCGTCATTATCTAGATTTAATGAAATGTTGTGATGAGAAGTCTACATTTTTAATAAAAGAAATGTATCAATTTTTTTTTAATTTGGAAATTAAATCTTCTGCCAGTTCTCCACTGTGAATTTACCCTAGGGTTTTCATATACCTTGTGAAAAATTCGTTCAATAATTTAAACATGCATAGAATGTTTTCATTTTTTTTTTTTTTGCAATTTCAATTTAATAAAACATTGAATACTTATGAACATCTAAATTCCTATCGTCCTTTCTACAGCAATTTAGCCCATCCAAAACAGTGGGCATCTAAGTGATATTGGACACATCTGATCAGTTCACCATAGAAAGAATTGTTATTTCAACATCAAATGAAAAGCATTCTATCCCTTCATTTGATGAATGCATTTTCACATCTCAAAAATATTTATAATAGTTAAAAATAATTGATTCTCAAAACAATCACTTACTTAAAAAAATAAAAATAAAAAAGACTTCTGTAATTTGTTCATGATCAAACCCATTCCATTCAATAAGAGCAATTAAGATTTAATTTTTTTGAAATCCACATCATACATTATAATTTACTAATTTTAGACCTGACTGGGACACCATACTTTTTCTCTTTAATTATAAACACATTTAATATAGTGCTTTTGTTGATAATGATCAACCCTATTACTTTTAATAAGAGCTAATTCTTAAAAAATCCACATCAGATGATTTACTAATTTTAGACCAGATTGGGACACCATACTTTTTCTCTTTAATTACAAGCACATGAGCACTGGAATGGGGTTTTGAGAAAATGTGCATCTTTAATGCACATAATTATCATTGTTTCATTGACGATGTTTAATTTGGTTGGTACATAATTACGTCAGTGTACCTGAGTATTAAAAATTCATGTGAATGTGCGTGTGTTTACACTGCACTGACTAGGAAAGAGTCCTGACGTATAAGCTACGTACATGTAGGTTATACATGTGTACACAAATATTTTGCAGACCTACGATTTTATAGAGTATATACAGGAGTTGTATTGGCCTTACGGAAGATAATAATTAAAGATTTACTATTCCCAAAAGAACAGATGGTGTACATTTCACTTACATTTTCTTCGTGTGCGACAGTATTATTGTCATTTGACATGTCGCGTCGTCTGTCAGTGCCAGGTGTAGAACGATGCTGTTGTTGTCTTAATCGGAGGAAAACTCAGGAAATTGCATAATCATGCTGTAAAAGAACAATGCTTTTCTCCCATCCTTTTCACTGGACTTTGGCGACAAATGTTCTATCTATTTGCGGTAACAGACTTCACGAACTGCCCTTGCCACCTTGATTTTTCCATGTTGTTTACGTTCGCAAGAGCTAAGATGGTTGTCGTAAGTTTTTTCGTGCGTTTATCGAAGCATTGAAAATTCAATGAATTCTGCTAGGAAATAATACAAAATTGCTATTTCTATTTCAATAAAATCATTTATTAATTGTTTATTCTCCAAAAACTAACAACAGAAATTTTACGTCACTCAAACTATGGAGACCCACTTACGTTAAAAAACGCTGACAAGTCTCCATCCTTAAAACAACTTTCCATTTCTCTGATTTCTTAGTGAAAATGAGAATTACAACCAAATTTTCCCTTATTATGTAATTTTTTGCAATATGATTAACATATACCAGTGACTAACAAATTGTTCAAAAATGTAACATTATACAAATATTGCTGTTTTGAGGTCAATACAGTAATTAAGCCGCCTGAGAAGTACAATATTCACCGAGCCGAAAGGACGAGGTGAATGCTGTACTTCGAAGATGACTAAATCATCGTATTGACTGAGAAAAAAACCCCAGCAACATTTATTTTATTATATGATTTAATGATTAAATTATAGAATTCATTAATATATCCATTCCATCTTACTTGTTGACATACCGGCCGGTCGGACTATCGGGCAGTCGGAATACCGACCCGTCGGACCGGACCGTTGAAATACTGGGCGGTCACCTTTGTGAAGGATGATGGTAAGAGACATTTCATGAAGTCTCAAGAATATTAATATATACATTACTTGTATAATGCAAACATTTTGCAAGGATAAAAATGTTATATTTGGTTTTATGCTTGAACCCGACTATGTAAATACATGTGACTTAAAATGTAGTTGACCTTGGGCCAATGACCTTGAATACTTTAATAAATAAACATTCATTCATTCAAGGATGATGGTGTAAGACGCCGTGAAGATAACGATGAAAAACAGGAAGCTTTACTTTAAAAATGAAAACCCAGATTTCTTATGAATTTAAATTCAAATTGATTTCTTACAATGTTTTACTATACCGAATGCAGGAATACAGGGAAAGCAGTTTTAAGAAAATATATTTCCTCTACAAATATGTATGCATTGACCAATGTGATTGTATGTTTCTAGAGAATGTAGGCGATTACATGGTATATGATGATTTTGAGCAATACGTCATTTAGCGTTACACACAGCTGTATCTATTAAATGTGTATTATATCGATGTCTTTTGTGTTTTACCAACTGTAATGCGAAAAATCAACGACTCGAAATTCGCTTAAAATCTCATGATGTCTTTGCATGTATTTTTATGGAAATATAATTAGTGCAAGCTTTAAGCAAAGTTATACCCCTTTACTTAGATTTGAACAATATGATGTGATAGATATTATTTCTTAAGTTTATGTTCTTCAAAACATTTCTGCATCTCCTAAATAACACATCCGTAATTCACAGATAGCAAAAATATTGTACTTCCTTTTTGAATTTTCTGTCTTTAGGGGACAAATTGGAATATCCACTGTACATGTAAGTTTTCAAAATGAATTTTGCAGCAGAACATCTATCTTGATATTAACGCTATTATTTGTGTGTAGATGTCATCTTAGATATACACATGGGAATGTATTAAAATTTAAAACATCGTTACCATTGCCATCTAAGCATAATAAAGTATTATAATCCAAATACAAAATGTCCTCACGGGAGGGACACTAACGAAAACAAGTTAATTATACATCAAAGTAATTCCACTGTTTTTCCTAATTTAAATTAATTTGTTTTCACTAAAGGATCTCCCCACTTTAGCTGTAGCTTGTGGTCCCTTTTTAACATCCCTCTTTTCAAAGAAACACTGATTTATCTATTAACGTTTGTTGCAAATATCAAACATTGATGTATCTCCAGTAAGTGTTCCCCCTAAGATATTGGAATAGTTTTAAATGGTCACCCTTAGCTAGAAAACTATAGACGTACTACTGGAGGTCAATACAGGTTATTGGGATAGACAGGAAACGTATACTCAGTAGATTTTGCAGATTTTAATGATGTTTATCTATATGAATTAGATCACCAGCACAAGTTTGTCCAGTCGTGCCTTTTGGATATGATTTTCTTTATTACAAAAAACGAGAGAAATCTGGACAACCTTGTGTTCAATATAAACAATGGCTTTAAAAACCGGTCATACGATGGATATCAATATACATTTAACCAGAACAGACAAAACTGGTTTCAAAAGACGGCATGACTCTTAATGTTAACAAACTTTTCAGAAACATTAAGTGCAACTAATCTGTGATAAGACATTAATGAACATATTGGGGCATTGTACATTGCATATTTTGAAATTTGATGTTTTACTAAATCATCGGGGGGAGGGGGGTTATGTCACAGCTAGAGTCGGGAGATCCTTTGCGTAGTTAACATTGGTTCAATAATATATGCCCAGTGTTATGTAGTATGACATGACCTTCACCACTCCAATTAGCGATGACCTCGTCCATATAGTGCCTAACATACAAGTTCGAATAATGATGGCCGTTTCATAATCCTCATGAAAATTAAAGCTGAACTTTATCTTATTTATAAATACACAACGAATTGAAAAAAAAATTCCATCTATTTGTTTCATATGGTGCCATTTACTTTAAATGAAACAAATCTTTCCGTATTGGAAATGAGTTTTGAATATAGGATTATATGTTAAAGCGCGTTTTCTATTATGTCTGTATGTAAATTAATCAATTTAAGTAAATTTATCAAAATCATTTCTGAGAGAGTATGTTCTCCAGGTTAATCAATCCACCCACTAACAACATTGTATTCTAGTTGTTTTTGTTTTTTCTACCTTTTTTTTCAAAATGTACCATTACCCACGACTTGCATGTATATCTATTTTACGTTCACTTTGTTTATTTCTCTACACTGTAAATGAGTTTAAGAGAATGAAGATATTCTCATTGTTATGTACCAAAGAAAGGTGCAAGTGTGACGCGGCTCACTCAAATGCCCCATGTAATATATCCATGCGCACTGTTCCCGAGGACTTAGGAAGTAACTAAGTTCAATTCCGTAGAATTGGTGTCCAAAACAAGTGAAGATAATGAGCATGTGATCAATCTCTTAACTCTTATAAAGAATACTAAATCAAGAGCAGGCAGGGTAAACACGAACCCCTCTACACACCAGAGGTGGGACCAGGAACTTTAGAGGAATAAGCATCTTCTTCCGAAATGTCACCGCCGTGAGACCTATATATTGAACAGCTAGTTGGAGTGATCCGTAGTAAAATCAGTATGTATGGAACGGTCAACCAATTGGCATGAAATACGGTAAACAATAAACAGGGTCCGTGTTTGCCTAACACTTAATTTTATATTCTTTATAGGGGTTATGAGATTGATCACTGTTCGTTATCTTCACCTTTTCTGTCATCGGTAGCTGTTGTAAAGAACAAGTATAATGAAAACCCAGCAAAATGATAGTATTCAATGTTATTGAAAAAAAATTGTTTTACCAATAACCACATTTTTTTATTGTTAGTTATTTGTTCAGATAATATGTTTTGAAGAAAGGAGTGATATATACATAGATAGATATGAGTTTTGGAGTTTTATCATCTACGCAGATTTGAGTTTGATAATCGGTTTTTGCCCAACTCTCTATCTTGTATACATGTGTAACTTATAGGATGTTTGCATATACCTACGACATGTTTTTAAACATCTGCAACAATTATTAGTTTGCTGCTTCGCCAGGAAATATTTTTTCCGCCATTCAATAGAATGTTTGAATAAAACATTGATTGTTTGAAACGGGCCCAAATCCTCTCTATTGAGCGTGGACATTGTGAATGGACAAGTGCATTGTAGGCTGTGTAAATTTTGTACAATTAATTGTACTGAAGATGAATATCATTTCATACTTCTAACGTTCATATATATGTATAATTAGCGTCTATTATCGATAAGAAATCGTAATTCAAATATTAGATTATAACTATTCCTTGTATGAATAAATAAAGATAATGAACAGTGATCGATCTTACAAACATTATAGAGAATACAGAATTAAGAGAAGGGCAAACACGGTCACCTGGACAGAGATATTATCAATAATATTATGTAACTATGTTGTGGTTTCTCTCTTTCTCTCTCGTGGGGATCCGGGTTAGAACAGGTTCTCAGTACTTCTTGCTTGTCGTAAGAGGCGACTATAATGGGTCGGTCCTTCGGATGAGACCGCAAAAACAGAGGCCCCGTGTCACAGCAGGTTTGGCACGATAAAGATCACTCCATGCTGAAAGGTCGTAAACGTCGAGCATAGGCCTAAATTTCCCAACCCCTCACTGGCAATGGTGACGTCTCCATATGAGTGAAATATTATTTGGAGGGACGTTAAACAATATACAATCAATCTCTCTCTCTCTCTCTCTCTCTCTCTCTCTCTCTCTCTCTCTCTCTCACCAATTGTAAATAAGTTTTCTCCATGTTATCCATGAATTCCCTATCTAAATTCAAGAGTATTCAAACTCTCAAAATCCTACAAACGCGTCATTGTTAAAACGATAACATAGCAAAAATCGGAATTAGACAAATACGAGAAAGGAATTGTTTATTGTGTGTGAAAACTTTGAAAACTGGAAATTTTCACTTTCGCGGATACTGAAAATCTATATTCCGCATATTTTGTTTTAGATATGATTGGTTCATTTCATTTCATTGTATTTTATGTATCTGGTGAACAAATGCTTTGTGAGAATGTCATCCATCTTAATTCACTCAGCTTAGGGTAAATCAAGCATACAAAGCACTTACATTTCATTAATATTGTACAACACCCTGATGCAATATATGTGTTTCCATATGAAACTGTACCAATTTAGCGCGTAATGCGTCGAAATTTATTCCAAGAGGATTAAGCTGAACGCGTTCACATGGAAGGATTAATAAGTGGGGATGGCATGGATAATCTAATTATTTAAAACACATTATAAAGATATCGGTACCTAATGACAGCCATTTGAGAATATTCGCCATGAAATCTAGTATGTAATTCAAAATTTCATTTACACTGCTACACAGTAGATTCTAATATACACTGCATACTGAAAAGAGATATATGACAGGTCAATTCATGACGTGGGCGATTTATTGCTATGTTGTCGATAAACGTGCTCGAGACACTGATTTCCAGGGTAAATGTTTTATCAATACTTGATTATCAATCGAAATTGAATCTGGACGTTCGATATTTTGGATATCTAACATTAAATCTAAGCGCTTAAAATTTATATAGTTTGATATTTGAATATCTAATATTAAGTTTGAAAAGCTGGTGGTTTAAAAGTTTTATAATTTGGATATCTGAATCAAGCCTATAAAGCTGAAGATCAAATAGAAAATTGTAGTAAATAGGTACAATGAAACACTTTGAAAAGAAAATAAGTCATCCTTTTACTCTCAAATTTTCTTATTTATCAACATTGCGATTTTTGCTAGACGGACAAACAAATAATATATTGAAGTTTGAAAGAGATGTCATTATTTCATATTTAATTCACTTACAAAGGACTAATAAATCTCTCTGAAGATTTTAAATTACCATATATTACTGTTTAAAACCCTTCAATATTGATTAGATTTCAAGCATTGACACACATTGAATTTAACATGCATCTCGTTCTTCTCTCATTAAATATTGATAATTCAATGATAATTCGTACCTAGATGTGTATCTTTCAACTTAGTACTGATATTTATCACATAAATTTGAATATCGTATTTCTTAAATATGATTCTATATCGTTATACTACATGTACATAGATGTGCATGATGCGAAACGTGTCATACTTTATTACGTGGAATATCATGTTTTAAATACGAAGGCCCGTTGTGGAGCTTTATTTGCATTAAAGGGACTGGTTCACGATTTTTGATGAAAATATTTTTCATTTTCAATGTTAAACATTAAAAATATAACTCATTTAATGTTGACGGCCAAAATTTTGACCTTCTGAATGCAGGAATAAAATCAACATTTTAACCTTAGATACGTGCTAAGCAAACAAAGACTCGAGTCTTTTTATGTATACAAACAAACAAGTGAAACATTGATTTTGTAATATAAAGCATCTTCATTTTGCATAGTCACAAAGGACTAAAGCCAAAAATTATGAAAAATGGCCCTGACTCCAAATTTTATAATTTTGTGAGGGTAAAAAGGCTATGACATCTGCTTCCTAAAACAATTTACTTTTTGTCATTTCGTCCACACACTTTCTTTTTACGGACTTCAAAGTGCAGCAATGAATTAAAGGCATTGACGTTTTAACGTCATTTTTACGTCGTTGTATTGCTAAGATAGTTAACTGTTAAGATTCACAAAAACGGCGTATCAGAAAAAAACTGTAGTATCCTTTTTTATAAATTCTTCATTGAATATCCTCTTCCCATATACATGTACAATACAAAATTATTATAATAAAATGGAACATCGTAGAAAAATGTCCAAAGCATTGTGAAACTCACAAGTCTTATGCCTATTGATAGCGTTTTTTAAAAATTGAAATATCTCTCCGAGAAATGAATTCACAACTTGGATAATTAAACATTGAATATTGACAAAATCATATTACTGATGTATGTATATATATAGTTTAAAGAAGGATATATTACAACAAATCTTAATATCATGTACACACGTATACAAAGAATTGAAACCATAAAAATTAAGGTACTGTACAACAAGATAGTAAAAGACAATGATGATACAGTCGGATTTCAATAACAATGGTTCCGATTTTTATTGAAATGTAAGAATGCTTGCCGAAATGTTGTTTCTTTACCTGAGAAGAAATATTGACTAATTTTGTCATTGGATACAGAAATAATTATTAAAAAGGAATAAACAAGATTTAAAACATAAAATATTTAGGGTTGTATTCAACAGTAACTACACAAACATAACTGTTTATTCTTCCGGAACACTTTCGCAGCTACTGACATCACTGTCGGAGTCATCAATGGTAGGAGGGATATCTGCTGCATCCAGGACATGCTCGCCCCAATCACGAACACCGTATCTCTTTCCCTCATGCCTTCCTTTTGCTAGGTACCAAATAATGGCCGCTATATGTGAACACATGCCTACAACTCTTGCACCAGCTCTACATGTACAGTACCATGCATTGACAGTACATTCCGAATATTCAATCCAGACGAAGTATTGTTTTGATGATGTGTGACGACTCTGAATTTTCACTTTTAGCAGTCTTTCATTATCCTTATGAAAAAATATATCGCATTCCCCCTCAATATGTTCTTGAATGTAACTGCGAGAAAGCTTTAGCTGATAGGTCCCACACGTCAAATTCCGCAACTGTTCCTCATCAAGCGTAGGGAAGTTCTGAATATCACACTCATGAACCGCCTGCCACTGAATAGATCTTCGGTTCAGACAATTTTCTTCAACCGTTTGCTTGAGATTATTAACCTGTTCAAAATGATAACAATGCAATTATAAACAATTGTCTACGAATTAGTTTTAATAGTACTAGTATATCTTCATTTATTATGTAGATATGAGTGTCTGTTTTGCAGTTGTCCAGTTTGTTTGAAGTTTAACAATCTATTAATCTATGTGTGATTGAAAATACCTGTTTAGACAAATATAGCATTTTTACTGCCTCGGCCTCATCTTCCTCGGTGCTTTTGTTCAGGGGCGGTGAAAATCTGTTAGACAGCGCACATACAATTTTCACGTAATCTCCGATAAATGGGATCTGATTTGTTGGCAGAGTCTTATCCAGGTATCTCCAACGCTTGATTCTCGCATTTGAAGATTCCACCACCCATCGGACCTATCAATATCAAAATGGATGAAATTATTAGTTCACGTTGTCATTTTTTAAGAAATTGTAAACAGGCTTATTGATTATGAGATTTAAATTGCCTACCTTTGTAACAAGTCTGCTGATATTGGCATCGCCAGTGCTCATCTGTCGTTGCCCCTTTTCCAAAAAAACAGGGCATTTCTGCCTGGATTCCAAGATCTGCAAGCAGAGGCAAAGCGTCCCTGAACCCTCGGTCCACGATGAAAATATCGTCTTCGCTGACCCAGCTGCGGATATTCACTGCATTTGTTTTAATGATGTGATGGAGAATTGAAGCATCATTATTTTTACTGTCAGCTAGGTATGGGCCCAATATAGATACAAAGTATCCAGTGGTTGTCACAATCACCATTGGTTTGACTAGTGGTCTTCTCTTATGCATGCTGTAAGAGCGCCTTTGGTAATGAAAATTGTTGCTCTTGGCTGTGTAGATATATGTGCCATCGAGCACCAATATAGCCTGGTTTTTCTCTATGTTCCCGAACAGAGTTTGAGCTAGCTGACGAGTGTGACCATTAATGACTTCCTCTCTTGTTATGTGCGCAAACCCAAGACTCTGTGGAACAAAACTGGTCAACATTGCTTTTCTTACAGAAGCAGCTGCTTTTCTTAAGCTGGACTTTGAAGTACGAAATAATATGGATAAAATCTGATTAGATAGTCCAGTCTTTAATTTGCACAGGAATATGGCTACGGATTTTCTAAGACTTCTGGATGGAGTTTGTTTCACTTGATGTTTCAAAGAATCACATACAGTTTGAAAATTATCCTTATTGAGTCCTAGTAGAGCCATATAGTCAGCATCTGTCAGTGTCTGTAAATCATCAAAGTCCAGGTGGGATTTTTCATTTCGATGGCATAAAAAACGCATCTGTTGCAGCAGACTTAAAATGGTAGTTCTGTTGATAAATGCCTGTTCTGTAGTTGGTAACTGATGACTGGCATCATTTGTGAAACGACCATCTTTCAGATGGACTGGACAGCATCTATTTCCAGATGGAATAAGTATGTTGTGCTCCACGAAGACAGCTGTGCGACATTCTGGAGACACCACTACTAATTTAGGTCCTGGTTTTTTGCAAAGAATACAATATGCATGGGTCTTTGCTGTAGATTTCAGATCCAATGTCACTGATGGAGGACTTGATAGATGTTTACTGTTGTCAGTAGTGGACGAAGGCGCTAGCGATTCCTTCTGGATAGTTGAACAACATGTGGGTGTTGCAGACGATGCATGGTTTGACACATCTCTGTAGTAGATATTTCTACATTTACCGCAGATGACTGAATTTCCTTTACTCTCCAATAAAAATCTTTTCCTTAAGTATTTCCTAATGTTTTTGTCAACTCGCCTTCTCTCCTTTGGTTTAGTCCTTTTTGAACACAGCACACAGTTAAAGTACTCAGTTTTTTCTCCAGGCATGGTTGCATTATCTGGAATTAAAACATTTCTTTATCATCCATGTGAAGCATTTCATGCATAAACATTTTAGTTTGAATATAATGTCATGATTTACCTTTTTAAAGATAATTTCTTTTTGTCCATATAATACTACTTGAAGTGCATACTTTTGAAGTATAAACATTTCAAAGTAAGTCTTAATACAGACTTGTAGCATCGGTTTTCTTTTTTGTTTTATTGGGGAGGGGGGCAGCTGGAGAAGTTGCACGACTTCATAGAATTGTCTAAAATTCTTGAAAAGCAGTCAAAAATAAAATTAAAAAGTATATGGAAGACATCTCAAATCACAACACATAAATGGTCATCTCCCCTTCACCCCCCCCCCCCCCCGAACTCCAAAGTCCTGAATCGGAAGGGGGGGGGTCGTCCTTCACAGCAATAGCTGAATTCATCACTCCAAAGATGATAGCAAAGAAGAAGTGATATATATAAAGCACGGAAAAAGCAGATGAATTCTTTAATAAACATAACTGCCCTGAGTGAAAAAAAAATAATCTAAAGCACAGGACATTTCACTTTTTTGGATACCCACTTCCGCCCCTACCCGGGGTTGAACTCACGACCTGCGGAATCAATCTCCTAGCAGCATGTAACCAGCGCGCTAGAACGCTCGACCATCTAGGCAAATGTTTTTCATAACCCCCCCCCCCATGCTTGAAGTTATGAATATTGACACACGTAAAAATAAAAAAAAATCCGAAAATAACCTAGTTAATAAATCAAGAAATTAGTTAATAAGTCAAGAAGTTTAAAATACGGCGGCTCTATTTGAATAAAGCTGCGTGCCAACGTAGTGAAAAAAAATGCAACAATATAATGAATGACACCCCCCCCCCCCCTTATTTTTTTTACAGTAGTGAGTGGGACGATTATAAGGTAGATGTTATGACTATTGGCCCCATGTAATAAATGACAAGTCCCCCACCCACCCCCTCTCTTTAACACACACTACACGATTTAAGAAGTTGATAGATTTTCATATTGGTATCAATTTCAATTTATTTATTGATTCACCAAGTACATTGACATACAATCACGTTACACAATATGATATAAATAATGACTATATAAGAAATACTAACAGTTCGTATACATAGTTGTAAATACATGTATTTGACATGTACCTGTGATATCAAACTGTATCTATGCCATTTAGTATTATATTAATTAAATATAATTATATCACTTTACTTTTGTTGTGCAATTCAGAGCATTCATGTAAAAATTCATATACCCTTCTAGCATGAACTACATTGACATAGAACTTTACAATGGTTTTCCTTTGATACATCATCATCTGATATGTAGATGTTCAAAGGTTAATGTAAACGAGTTTAGGGGGGGGTGTAAATGAAAAGAGTTGACTGAAAGAGTAATTTCCCTTTGTCGTGTTTTGGATCTAAGCGGACATCGTCTGCATTGTTTTGTGCACATTTTGCGGCATAAGAAGTAAAGCATTATGCCTAATTGTTTGACTGGACATACTTATCAAATTGCAAAGTAAGTAAATGTTTTGCATTTTAATAGCTCAGCAGCAAACTGTTCATTCATTTAACGTCATTTATACGGTGGTAGGCGGATTGGCCTACTAAGTCGCATATCGTAATGAAAACATGTGCGCGGACCTAACTTTTTATCGTGGTCTACTTCTGCGATCTATGGTGGTAATTATT
The DNA here is from genome assembly GCF_947568905.1 of Ostrea edulis. NCBI lineage: Eukaryota > Metazoa > Mollusca > Bivalvia > Ostreida > Ostreidae > Ostrea > Ostrea edulis. Next base: position 69,023,526 of record NC_079172.1, on the reverse strand, counting down.
TCCTAAGATTTGGTAAATACCAAGGACAATTCATAGTAATAAGCATTGTGGCAATAATTTTAATGAGGGGGGAAATATAGACTGTTTATAAACATAACTATATCGAAAGTAATGCGTACCCGGCAGTTGAATAGGTCTTACCCCGGTACATGTCTTTCTCTTATCGGAATTTACATGTATATGTGTACATATATACATAAATATATATAGGCAATATGTATATAAATATATGTAGGTTTAAATGTTTTATATTTTTGATGGTTAATTCTAAATATATAGATCAATATAGGCCTATATGGTAGTAATTACCGATAGGTGTTTCTAAGAGCGGTAACTCTTCAAAAGCAAGAAAGGTAACAGTCTTTAAAAAAAAATCATGATACACAATTTGTGTATATTGTTACATGTATACATAATCATGTATAGGCAAGGCTGTACGTGCGTGCATTATAAAATGAGTACGCAGCAGACGACAAGAGTAGGCCTAACGATAACGTTATACTTACATGTATAATTATTTAGGCCTACTTGTAACTCAAAAATATATTGCATTCAGTTAGGCCTAGTATCTTTTGTTTTTCCTTTTAAGAAATCTACTTACCATTACATAGTCTCAAAATTTCCCTGCTTGTTCTTCATAATCGTTTTCCTTCTGTTTGACATCCGAACGCTTTTGTTTACATGGAGATCTATTTTTATCACTGGGAATTCCCCATTTCCGTTCATCGGAACTCAAGGCAAATTCGAAAATTCATAATGATAGTGATTCCAATGCTGTTTCATTTCAAATATAACAAAATTCAATCATAATTTTAAACTTTATTACATATTCCACCATTTAAAACGTAAATCCGGAAAGCTACAATACAAGTTTTATAATATAAACAAACATGAAATATAACATGGCGCCACTCGTGAACCAGCACACAACTGATACATGATATTCCTAAGGTAGTCATATAACTTTATGAAAAATTTCAGCGTGGTTTAAGGATGGCGCCCATAAAAATTTGTTAAATAAAGTATAGAAATTCTGTTAAAAATGGGTATATTCGCCATACCGCATCCGGTTTCAATGCATATAATTACGCTCGAGCTGTTTCCTGCACAAAACTTGATATGGCTATCGATAGTATGATGTCTTATCAACGTATTGCCCAAGTTTTATTTCATAATTAAAAAGATTGATTTTCAAGGATTGACAGGGCCAAATCATGCAATTTTGGCTTTAGTTCTTTTAACTTTTAGATGACATATTTTACCCTAAAAATGCTTGAAATGTGAAAGATATGATAAACTTAGAACGATTTCTATTTCTTTTGAAAATTTCGTAAACAATAACACACCGCAATCTTTGTTTACAAAACAAATAACAAACTCTCTAAAATGAGCTTCTGTGATGATGCATAATTTTTATGTGAAATCTTTTAAACACATTAGACAGTAGATTTTGATCATTAAATGTGAAAAAGAAAATTTTGTGGAAAATCGTGAATCAGTCCCTTTAATATTGCCCAATATGTCGACAGGGGTGCTTGCTCCTCCCGAGCACATGGTCTCACCTCTGGTATATTCAGGGTCCGTGTCTGTCCCACTCTATTTTCTATTCCTTCTAGGAAATATGATATTGTTCACCGCTCGTTATCTTCACTTTTTAATGCAATATCTGCTGTCATTAAAATGCAAGTACTTCATCATAGGGACTTTTAGTCCAAATTAAAAAAGTCTCACTTTTTTTCGTTTAATTTTTTAACTCCGGTATCTGATTCCGGAATGTCCTGCTTAAAGGCTGAGGAAAGGCGTAATTTTCCCAGCCCTTCACCGGTAATGATGAAATTCCATTAGAATGACATCCCGCAATGGTCATCTATCGAATAAAGAGGTGATTTGCATAACTATATCAAGTATAATACACAATGTCTTGAAATACAAAGAACATCCTTAAACAATAAAAACCCTTACAAAGATGCATTGCTGGATCCAGTAAGTGCTCTTCCAAGCCCCTATCTTTGCTCCTCACGAACAGCTGTGAAGGAAAAACTTCAAACTTACTGTGCGACTACATATACAAGAAGTGGTGTTAATCAAATGTGGATTTTTTAAAATTCTAAAGAACTTTTAATAGTCTTGAAATCGCAAAACGTCTCCCAAATCAATAACATCAAAACCTATGACCTAACACTTTACACGACCATTCCTCACGATCAATTAAATACTAGATTTTTTGACATCATAGACAGTTGCTTCTTCAACAAAAATGGAAAACGGAAATATTCATATCTAGTAATAAATCATCCAAAACATTTCTTTGTTAAACACCACTCTGCTTCCACGCACAAGCACTCTGAAGTTGAAATAAAAAATATGCTAGAGTTCCTCATTGACAACATCTTCGTGGTCTTCGTTGATCAGGTCTTCCAACAGTCTGTTGGAATTCCCATGGACACGAATTGCGCTCCTTCGTTAGCTAACCTGTTTCTAAATTCACATGAAGCAGAATTTATTCAAAAACTATTTGAAAAGAAAAAAATATCTTACTGTGGCCTTCAATTCGACATTTAGATAGATCGACGACGTTTTGTCTATTAACAATAATATATTTCATTCATATGTCGATTCGATATATCCCTGTGACCTCGAACTAAAATACACCACAGAATCGTCCACTTCTGCATTATACTTAGATAAGGTTCCTCATTGACAATATCTTCGTGGTGTTTGGTAATCAGGTCTTCCAACAGTCTGTTGGAATTCCCATGGGCACGTCTTGTGCTCCTTTGTTAGCTGACCTGTTTCTATATATTCATATGAAACAGAATGTATTTAAAAACTTCTATGTGAGAAGAAAAAAACCCTAGCGGTGACCTTCAATTCGACATTTCGATATATCGATGACGTTTTATCTATTAACAATAATAACTTTCATTCATATGTCGATTTGATATATCCCTGTGAGCTCGAAATAAAGGACACCACAGAGTCGTCCACTTCTGCCTCATACTTAGATATCTTATGGAAAGTAGACATTAACGGCAAACTGACAACTCAACTGTATGACAAACGGGATGATTTCAGCTTCTCCATCGTCAACTTCCCATATTTATGTAGCAATATTCCATTATTACCCGCATATGGTGTTTATATCTCTCAACTGATTCGATATGCAAGAGCTTGTTCTACGTATGGTCAGTTTTTGAAATCGAGGCAAGCTACTGACAAACAAGTTGATGGCAAAGGGGTTTCAACAGTTTCGATTGAAGTCAGCATTTTGCAAATTATATGGTCGTTATAACGATCTAGTTCGTCAATACAACCTATCAGCTTGAGCATCACTGAAGGTACATTATTTGTCGAAATGCGCATCTGTGCATTAAAATTGATACCGTACAAGTTTTACACTATGACCCCTGAGTCGAGACCTCTGCTGGTAAACTGTTAGTCCCCGAGGGTCTCTACAGCCCAGTAGCTAAGTACCTCGTTACTAGCTTGAAAATACGGATGTATATTCAATTGCTGGGATCAAATTTAGAAATTAATTTCAAAATGAAGGTTTATATTTCCATCATGCATAGCTCTGATCCTTGGACGAATTTGGCTCCAGTTTTTGGCACTCTAGTTTTCCTTTTAGTTCTTACAAGTTTATTGTTATTTCGAATTTCCTAACTTTCGGCTTGAGCATCACTGAAGAGACATTATTTGTCGAAATGCGCATCTGGTGCATCAAAATTGGTACCGTATAAGTTTTACATCATTGGGTCAAATGATGTCTCACGTGTTACATACCGATTGTTAAGTCGTTCTTGGCACACCGATTTTGACTACGGAATACTCCGTTTACCTTATCAGGATATAGGACTCACGACGGGTGTGACATATCGACAGGGGATGCTTACTCCTCCTAGGCACCTGATCCCATCTTTGATATATCCAGAAGTCCGTGTTTGCCCAACTATTTTTTTTGTATAGCTTATAGGAGTTATGAGATTGATCACTGTTCGTTATCTTTACTTTTCATAAATCAAACGTTAAGAGATATTGAATCAAGACCGTCTACTGACAAATACGTTGATGTTACAGTGATTACAACAGTTTCGTTTACAGTCAACATTTCGTAAATTCAATGGTCGTTATATTGATTTAAACCTATCATGGGGTCAAATGCTGTCTGACGTGTTTTATACCGGTTGTTAGACCGTTCTTGGTACACTGATTTTGACTACAGAATACTCCATTTACCTCATCAAGACATAAGGCTAACGGCGGGTATGACTGGTTGATAGGGGATGCTTACTCCTTGTAGGTACCGTATCCCCCTCTGGTGTGTCCACGTGTCCGTGTTTTTACTCTCCATTTTGTTTTCCTTGAAGGAGTTGTGAGATTGATCACTGTTCATTATCTTCATCTTTCATGTAAATTATTTTCCATTGTAAATTAAAAAATCCTTTCTGTAACTTCTAGGAATGTTACATGTACTCAGGGTTGATATTTGTTTTGTGAATATTTGTTGAGAAAGTTTCTGAATTTTGTTAATGATATAAAACAAGGTATGATCTTTAATCGTTTTTACACCACCACAAATCTGCAGCATCTTGAAATCATCATTTTAAAAAGAAATACTATAAAAACTTTTTTATTTTCAAAACTTTCAGAAATTGATAATATGAACATCCATGCTCTGAGACTTGTATGGTTTTTTGTATTATATATACCCAAAGGAATGTAGAATCAGATGTCTTTAATATTTATATCATTGTCCACATTTCTTTGATAGAACTTGGAAGTCATTATTTAACGGCAGAAATGAACTCGACAAATTCCACAGAGGAAGTTCCTTCTACCACTAACGACGTGGATTTGACCACGACAGATCTCACCACGGGAATTACGGGTATTGATTGACGAGTTTTCATATCTAGGTTACCTCAGCTGAAAGCTCAGATGAGTTTCTCTGATCAAAATCCGTCTTTCGTTTATCTGACCGCTGTATTTTTTCCATATTTTCAACTTTCCCCCAACTACAAACTTATTTTCAAAACATGGCTTCAAAGTAAGACCGGTTACTGTTTTTCCAATTGAGCGTTATAGCCATTTCCATGGAAGAGGATTGGGGAAATATGTAAACAGGAAGGAGAGTTTCAAAACTTATTTTAGAAAACTCATTCAATGTAGGATTATTTACATCTATCATACGTACATGTAATAGGGTTTAGTCATTCTTAGACTGATCCAAAAATACGAAGTAATTTATCTCTTTTCCACTACATCATAGGATGCAAAAAAGTTTCAAGTTTTATCATGTGGGTTTTCAAATATAATTAATACACGAAGGCCCATGGTATTTCTTTACTTATCGCAGGATAATTCAATATAAAATTTCCGCTATTAAGATGAATATTGCAGTTTTCATCTTAACTTTGTCAAATACTAGGCCAAGTTTTCCTGATCAACATCTGAATGCCCGGTATCCGTTTCCGAAATGGTCATCTGTTGATTAAAGAGATATATACGACTACCTACTTCTGGTAGAATACGAATAGCTAATATCTGCACTTGTGAATTAATAAATAAGACTTTAAAACATTGAATTCAGACATGGACAAGAAATACTGATCCTCATTTAATTGAAACGCGCACACAGTGAGATGATTTATGACGGATAAACTGGTTAGACACGTCGAAAGTTTGATAAATCGTCAAAATGATGAAGTCGACATGTCGACCATAATTGTAAATCGACAAAATGATGAAGTCGACATGTCGACCATACTTGTGGTTACATGTATATTCCTAGTATCAGTGTCAACATGTTAACCTAATCAGCATAGATATTTGTTATTTTATCTCCAGTATACTAATCAGTATAAATAGTTGTTCTTTTATCTCCAGTACACTAATCAGTATAGATATTTGTTATTTTATCTCCAGTATACTAATCAGTATAAAAAGTTGTTCTTTTATCTCCAGTATACTAATCAGTATATATATTTGTTATTTTATCTCCAGTATACTAATCAGTATAAATAGTTGTTCTTTTATCTCCAGTATACTAATCAGTATAGATATTTGTTGTTTTATCTCCAGTATACTAATCAGTATAGATAGTTGTTCTTTTATCTCCAGTATACTAATCAGTATAAATAGTTGTTTTTTTATCTCCAGTATTCTAATCAGTATAAATAGTTGTTCTTTTATCTCCAGTATACTAATCAGTATAAATAGTTGTTATTTTATCTCCAGTATACTAATCAGTATAAATAGTTGTTCTTTTACCTCCAGCATACTAATCAGTATAAATAGTTGTTCTTTTATCTCCAGTATACTAATCAGTATAGATATTTGTTCTTTTATATTCAGTATACTAATCAGTATAGATAGTTGTTCTTTTATCTCCAGTATACTAATCAGTATAGATAGTTGTTCTTTTATCTCCAGTATACTAATCAGTATAAATAGTTGTTCTTTTATCTCCAGTATACTAATCAGTATAGATAGTTGTTCTTTTATCTCCAGTATACTAATCAGTATAGATATTTGTTCTTTTATCTCCAGTATACTAATCAGTATAAATAGTTGTTCTTTTATCTCCAGTATACTAATCAGTATAGATATTTGTTCTTTTATCTCCAGTATACTTTCTTGCATGGAATTTGACGTCATTTAAATACATTTCCATTAAACTGCAGCAGGTTTGGCGTGAATTCATAAAGTAAATAGGTAGATAGGAACTATTTTCCGCTTACTTTAGTCAAACAGACTTGAATATTGTTTAGGAAAGAAAATATGGATTATTTGTATAACTTTTTTGGATAAGAAAACAAGTTGGACAGTTGGTCAAATTATGGTCGTTATATTTGATCATTTAAATCATGTTTACATCGTGCATTTCACATCGAACTTGTAAAACTAAAGCTATTTTATAAACATTGATATGTGTCTCAGTTTGATGTGTAGTTATTTAAATCATTTCGATTTCAGATATCAAGCATGCATGTCGTGGCTCAAGTACGATATAAGAATGAAAATGAATCGCTCTTTCTGGGGCAGATGTAAATTGTTTTCCGTTGTAAATTGAAATTCCTTTAATTTGTTGTAATGTTACGTAGGATAGGTATTTGTTTTTGTGAATATTTTGCTTAGGCAATTCCTGTATTTTGTCATTAATACAAGACAATATATGTTGTTTTCATTTTTCAATTTTCAACCAACAATCTGATGTTGGTGTCTTGAAATAATTAAACGTTTAGTATCTTTAACACATCTAGAAATTGCCAAAGTAAACATGCATTCTCTAACTTGTATAATTTCTTTTCTATTTTTTTTCCATATCTCATTAGCCTTTGTAAAACAGAAATACAACTATCTGTAGAAATTACTACGTTAATTTTGCTCAATGAAATGTTGATTCAGATAATAAAAATATCAACATCACAGATATTGTCGTCCGAATTTCTTTGTTAAAACTTGGAAGTCATTATTCAACGGCAGGACTGAACTCGACAAATTCCACAGAGGACGTCCCATCTACCACTAACGACGTGGATCTGACCACGACAGATCTTACCACAGGTAATAATGCAATATCAAACATTGTTTTTCATCTCTAACTTAAGGTGGATCAATCCTCATGTGACTTATCAATATGAATGGTTAAAAGTGGAAAAACTGTATTAATTTTCACTCAATATAGTTTCATTTAATCAATAACCAAGAAAAGGTGTATGTTGCCACCTTTTTAAAGATGTCAGACATACAAAAACAGATATATATATATATATATATATATATATATATATATATATATATATATATATATAATTATATCAACATAAAAAAATCACACATTTTCGTTCAACAGAATAATGAAAATTAATAAAAACTTGCTGAAATGACAAATTTTAAATGTCAACAGTTTAAGAAAACTGCTAATTCATAGATATATAAAAATAAATTGTGGATATTAGGGAAATCATTGTGTCATAGACATGCAGTAGAGGAAATTCGAGCATAGGAGTTATTGCCCTTGACAACATTTTTAAAATTATAAATAATTGATTATCTATGGAAAATAAAAACTTTTTCAGTCTCAAAAGTTTACCTTTCCTTCTATTTTATTAAGTGAATGAAATTCCTCTGAGAGATGTATTTCTATCATTCGCAAGATTTAATTAAATGAAGATTTTGCAAAACCCTATGACATCACATGAGGATCGATCAACCTTAACTTAGCTGTATGCTCGAATGTGTTTCTCTAATTAAAATCTACCTGTCGTATGTCTGATAACTGTATTCTTTTCACATTTGTAGCAGTGAGGGTTTTTAATGTACCAACGCATGCCGCTACACAGGAACTCTGTTTTGAAGGTCATATTCACAAAACCCATAATTCTCACGTCTAAACACTGGGCGTTTAGCGAAGAAGAACACATTTCCTTTACGCCACCATAACATGATCGAGGATTGAACTCACTACCTCCTGGTTACGAAGGGAACACTCCACTACTAAGCTATCGCGAATCGATGATAATCTAAAATGAATTCTATACAGAGATCAATCAGAGATAATACAGCTCATGAAATTGAAATGCGTGCTTACAGGGAGGATTTACATGAAGTCAGCAGTTTCATAATATTTTCATATGTCGGCTAAGTCAGCAGTTTGATAGGTCCGTAGTTTAATAGTTTGATATGTCGGCTAACTCAGTAGTTTGATAATTGTTTGATGTGTCGGCTAACTCAGCAGTTTGATAATTGTTTGATGTGTCGGCTAAATTGGTAGTTTGATAATTGTTTGATATGTCGGCTACATCTATTAACAATGATAGCTTTCATTCATATGTCCATTTGATATATCCCTGTGAGCTCGAAATAAAGGATACCACAGAGTCCTCCACTTCTTCTTCATACTTAGATATTTTATTGAAAGTAGACATTAACGGCAAACTGACAACTCAACTGTATGACAAACGGGATGATTTCAGCTTCTCCATCGTCAACTTTCCACATTTATGTAGTAATATTCCATTATCACCTGCATATGGTGTTTATATATCTCAACTGATTCGATATGCAAGAGCTTGTTCTGGGTATAGTCATTTTTTAAATCGAGGTAAGCTACTGACAAACAAGTTGATGGTACAGGGATTTCAACAGTCTCGATTGAAGTCAGCATTTCGCAAATTCTATGGTCGTTATAACGATCTAGTTCGTCAATACAACCTCGCATTGGGTCAAATGCTGTCTGACGTGTTTCATACCGATTGTTAAGCCGTTCTTGGCACACTGATCTGATTGCAGATAACTCCGTTTACCTGATCAGGATATGGGGCTCACGGCGGGTGTGACCGGTCAACAGGGGATGCTTACTCCTCCTAGGCACCTGATCCCACCTCTGGTGTGTCCAGGGGTCCGTGTTTGCCCAACTCTCTAATTTGTATTGCTTGTAGGAGTTATGAGATTGATCACTGTTCGTTATCTTCACCTTGCATCGACAGTTCGATAAGTAAAGACAAACAGTGATCAATCTCATAACTTCCATAAAAAATACAAAATAGACAGTCAAGCAAATACTGACCCCTGGATATAGCAGAGGCGGGATCCCTACTCCTCATAGACACCTGATCCCATCTCTGGTATATCCAGCGGTCCCTGTTGTTGTCTTCGATATATTTATAAATTGTATTGTCATCCTTTCTAATGAATGCACTGTAATTGTGAACAATAAGCGTATGAATCATGACAGATATAGTCTGTCCATATTCTGATAGAAATGAAAATAGAATGTAAATATATAGAAATATTTTTACGCGAGGCGTTAAACATCGAAGTACATACCCTAATTTACATGGTTTATTATCAATGAAATCTATCTATGAAATATCCCCCATATACACGTATTAGTAAGATACAATATGCTAAAGTAAATATTGAATCTGGTATAGATATTGTCCTCTCACATTTCTGTTATCATTCTTTAGTAACAGGACTGAATTCCAGTGAGAACACCTCCACAGCCTACACAGACGTGACCACAGCGGCCCCTCCCACAGGTAACATAATATTTACAGGTATCATCCCCGACACAGGTAACACACAATGCATAATCCCTCCCAGAGGTAATACCAAATTCACACGCATCATCCCCTCACAGGTAACACCAAATTAATAGATATCATCACTCCCACGGGTAACACCAAATTCACTGTTAGATGTATCATCCATCCCACATGTAACACAAAATTCACACGTATCATCCCTCACACAGGTAACACCAAATTCATAGGCACCATTCCTCAACAAATCTATTTGAGCATATATATTGAATTGCGCTATGGACTCTCTCTCTCTCTCTCTCTCTCTCTCTCTCTCTCTCTCTCTCTCTCTCTCTCTCTCTCTCATTAATTAATGGCAAACTTTAGCAAAGTTTACGGAAACAAAATACAATATGCTAAAAAGAAATGTTGAATCTGATATCGATACTATTTATACCGCTGGCCTGTTCTCACGTATTTCTTACATCATTATTTACCGACAGGACTGAATTCCAGTCAGGATAATTCAGGAGACTGTTCTATCAATAAACTGGCATGGCACCCATTTGTAATTTCATTCATAATGAGTGCTTACAATATGCATTCCTTAATTGCTTTAAGAGAGTAGTGAGCGTTAGTTGACTACTAAGTGAACCGCGTCACCTTGCTCTGTGATAATCTATCAGCAGAGACGTGTATTGTTACTAATTAAAATTACATATTTCAAAATAAAACAACATACCATGCACTATTTCGGTTGTTTACCTACAAATGTATTTCGAATGCACACGTCTTTCAGTGAATTGTACAAGTATAGCTGTCAACGTTCAACACGTGACCCCACTAGATGATTCCTATCTCTACATCGGCTCCACGGCCACAGTCAGGGTATCTGTAATCATTCCTGTGGGATTTATTGAAATGCTGAGAATCACCCTCATCCACGATGGGGAGAATATTGACTTCAATACAAGGCAGACATATCATTTTGGCGAAATGAATTACACGTATTCCCCACTCATATGGAAAAGACATGACAAAGTGAGTATTACGTAACAATTGTCGAATGATTTCAGCATATATCCTTTCATAACACTCAGTTGATTGAGAAATACATGTAAGATACACGAGTGCTTGTTTGTCTATAATTTGTACTTCATTTCATTCTTTGCTCAAAACAAGTACTACAGACCGGTCGTTCATATCCTATATACTTACATTTCAATTTGTTTTCACCTTCAATATCTTCACAAATTGTAATGATAGTGTTGTTCTCATGAATGCATTGCAGCTATAAATAAGGGGTATATGAATCTTCATAAATATAGTACGTCTATTTTAATGACTGAGAGTTCCAAAAAATTAAAAGTACAATATGAATATCATATTCTGAAAGTACAGGAGGGTCGCGCTTAGCGAAGTGTGCCTGTGTGAAGCTTAACAGTCCATGTCCTTATGTATCTTCAAATGAAATGTATTTCTTAAATTCTAACACTGTACATGAAAGGTAAATATAACGAACAGTGATCAATCTCATAACTCCTATAAGCAATGCAAAATAGAGAGTTGGGCAAACACGGGCTCCTGGATATATTAGAGGTGGGATCAAGTTCCTAGGAGGAGTAAACATTCCTGTTGACCGGTCACACTAATCGTAAGTCCTTTATCTTGATCAGGTAAATGGAGTTATCCGTATTCAAAATCAGTGTGTCAAAACGACCTAACAATCGGTATGAAACACGTCACACAGCATTTGACCCAGTGATAGGTTGTATTGGCAAACTAGGACGTTATAACGACCATAGAATTTGTGAAATGCTGAATACACATCAATAATTACGGCGTCACACTTTGGTCATATGATCTTTGTGTCATGATACGTTTATAAAATCGTTTATCTCATATCTACCAATAAGTCTGGTATTCTGTTGCTCATGCATCTAGGTTCCCCATAATCTCCTCCCACATTATTTCACATCTAATACCCTCGATTAACCCATTTTGTACAAAGCCGAAAGTGAATGTTTACTGGGATATATGGGAATACTATCAATCTGTTTCTAATTAATTTAAAAACGAATAATATGATCACGGAAAGAGGCAAAACTTCCATATCTGATCACAATCTTATAGTACGCTGTTGTTTAATCTTTGAAGTTAGGCATGAGCAAGCTTATTTGTAAGTGACAGTTGATAATACATTTTAGGGGAAAAGTACAAACGTTTTAAAGTTACGGGTATCAATAGCAATATTTGCAAGCAATTGATTATGAATTATTCAAAAATTTGGATCCAGCTAAGAAAATCTAGCCTTCCACTCGCATTACATTACTGTGACAGTGAAACAGGACATTTATCGCAAGCTGAAATAAAATGGGCCAATGTAACATTGATCATCCTTTTTACAGTGTTGCATAAACATGGAATCCAAAGCATAAATGAAACTACTATTCGTTTTTATTCACATGTTTTCAATGTTTTGGAAATCTTTTTAGATATCAAAATAAGATATTGTTTATTCAGTGTCGAAATACATCAAAATCGCGATCTACTTAATACGCATCACGACACGTCCTCATAACCCTCGTAAACGCTAATATGCATTACAGCATGTCCTCCTTACCCACGTAGACGTTAAACCGTTACATGACACGTCCTCCTAACCCACGTAGACGCTAAAACGCATCACGACACGTCCCTCCTAACCCACATAGAAACTGATACGTCACACGACACGTCCGCCTAACCCACGTAGACGCTAATACGCATCACAGCACGTCCTCCTAACCCACTTAGACACTAAAACGTATCTCGACATGTCCTCCTAACCCACTTAGACGCTAAAACGCATCACAATACGTCCTTCTAACTCTGAAAAGTAAGGATATATCTTGTCATATACCCGGATATTTTGACGGGACGCACATTTGGTAACTTTGGGTCTAAACATGTCTCATTAATTTCGGTGGATGTAACTTTGATGAACTCATTTTGATTTATTTGTACAATGTATTTGCGCATAGATGTATTTAAACTTCCGATTTTCAATTTAGTAAATCTTTTGAAATCACCAAAATAAGCTAAAATTAGATAGCGACCAAAACAACCTAATGAGTGGTTTATTTTGCATTTTCGACAAGGTAGTCGTATATATATGATAATTTTTGCTTTGCTTTTTACTTTTAGACAAGTTTCCAAAGGATTTACAGAGTCCGTTACGTGTTTTATAACATCACCTCGTCCCATTCCAACAGTACTGAAAATCAGCTATTTTCTGAATTTTATGTGTATCTGCATAATGCAAATGGTTTGCAAGATGGACAAAACATAAGCATAAACACAGCAGTTTCTTATCAGTGGAATGGAATATATATGATTGACTGCCCACTCCATCCGTTTAATTTTACCACAAGAACACTGCTTTTGGTAAGTAGTCGGGCATGATATTTGTAGCAAGTCATAATCACATCGGGCTTGGTATTTGTAACAAGACATAATCATATCGGGCTTGATATTTATGGCAAGACATAATCACATTGAGCCAAATCCTGAATCGTCTAAAAATACTAGTTATCCGGTTACAACCAAGGATGTCATATTACTCCAGGTTGTATTCAGTACACCCTGAGACTGAAAAGGTACATAGAATACAATTTGAGTAAATCCCTCTACACCTCCATTGGGCCTGGATGACGTATTAATTTCCTTGTATCCAAGTAAAAGATGTCTGTTAGAGTTATCCTGCTTTGTTCTATTGAATAGTTGAGAGAGAAAAGTCCTAGCCCGAGACCTAATTGATTTTTCTGTATTTCGGTTGAGCATCACTGAAGAGACATTATTTGTCGAAATACGCATCTGGTGCATCAAAATTGGTACCGTATAAGTTTTACATTATGACCCCTGGGTCGAGGCCTCTGCTGGTGGACTGTGAGTCCCCGAGAGTCTCTACAGCCCAGTAGCCAAGTACTTCGTTACTAGCTTGAAAATACGGATGTATATTTAATTGCTGTTATGAAATTTAGAAATTCATTTCAAAATTAAGGATTATCTCCCTCACGCATAGCTCTTATCCTTCGACGAATTTGACTCCACTTTTTTGGCACACTGTTTTTCCCTATGATAGTTCTAAAACTTCATTGTTATTTCGGATTTCAAAAATTTCGGTTGAGCATCACTGAAGAGACATTATTTGTCGAAATGCGCATCTGGTGCATCAAAATTGGTACCGTATAAGTTTTACATTTAAATGAAATTAGTTTCATATGTTTAATTTATGATAAAGATGCTGACAAATTTTGAATTCTGATTATCAATTTACTCATTTTCTTAATATACATTTTTTCAATTAACAATTGGTTATGGTGTCAACTTATTTACTTCGCTTCAGCGAGGTGAACAGAAATAAATATCTTTATCCCAACATAGATGCATACTTTCTCCTTCATATATCACTGCACGAAAAATTGCGTTTAATATAAAATTAAGCACCAATTATTCCTCAATTAAATGTCAAATTTAAACGTAAAATGCACATTTAATAGAAAATTAAATGTCAAATTTACTTTGCGTTTCCAGTGGCGTATAATTTTCCGTAAAGGCCGAAATTTAATGACGTTTAATGTCGATTATATGCCAAGTAAATGCCATGTTTAAATAAAATTAAACGTCATTTTACGTCTAATTGAGAATTTAATCATCTTACTTTACTCCATTAAATTTCACATTTAAGAAATATTAAACGTCAATATACTCGAAGTTTGGCGTATAATCCACCCATATTAAATTTCATTCTACTTGGAGTTTCACGTATTTTCATAATTTACTCCATTAAATTTCACATATAAGCGATATTAAACGTCAAAATACTCGGATTTTGGGGTATAATCCACATATATTAAACTTCATTAATTTTATTTGATTTTTCACGTATTTTCATATTTATACTCCATTAAATTTGACATTTAAGCAATATTAAACGTCAGTATACTCGAAGTTTGGCGTATAATCCACCCATATTAAACTTCATTTTACTTGACGTTTCACGTATTTTCATATTTTACTCCATTGAATTTGACATTTAAGCAATATTAAACGTCAGTATACTCGAAGTTTGGCGTATAATTCACCCATATTAAACTTCATTTTACTTGACGTTTCACGTATTTTCATAGTTTACTCCATTGAATTTGACATTTAAGCAATATTAAACGTCAGTATACTCGAAGTTTGGCGTATAATTCACCCATATTAAACTTCATTTTACTTGACGTTTCACGTATTTTCATATTTTACTCCATTGAATTTGACATTTAAGCAATATTAAACGTCAGTATACTCGAAGTTTGGCGTATAATCCACCCATATTAAACTTCATATTACTTGACGTTTCACATATTTTCCTCCATTGAATTTCACATTTACAGCTGTAAGCAATATTAAACGTCAAATTACGCAAAATTTGGCGTATAATGCATCCATATTAAACTTAATTGGAGTTTCGCATAATTATTCTGGATCTCTATAAAGCTTCCATATAAGCTAGAGTTCAACTTTCACTTTAGGAAAAATTTCGATAAGTATAAGCATACGAGCTATATAGTAAGCTTCTTTCTGTGAAAATTCACAAAAGTTATCATCAATTAGTTGCCTTAGAAAGAAAAGGCATGAATAATTAATATTTTTTTATTGCATCTTTTTATTTCACATAACATCTTGCCTGGGATGTAAATTCATATATAAGACAAAAATATATGTAATGAACAATACTACGATACAATGTGAAAAATATTGCTATTAAAAATATCGAAATACAGGAATACCAAAAAGGATTACATTCAGAAATATGTCCCAGACATTTAAAAAATGTATGAAATGAAGACAAATACCATCCAATACAATGCAATCATACTATTAAAGCTTATCACAAGGTTGAGTCCAACAACCGCACACATGAGTATAAACTACATTACTAAACAAATTGATGGTAAATATAACTAGATACACACACACACACTATGCTATCACACAAAAATCATATAAAACTCATGAAAGGAAATATATAAAAATATGTCTTTTGATACAAAGCTAGCATTGCACTGTGATGATGTAAGATTGTCATGGCATAATATAAAACTACTTCACACATTGATGGGTATGTAACCTGGAATTTTCCCAGTAGGCTGCCCTAAACATTGCTTCTTTCCTCTTTTGACACATTTTTTCTCTAACAAAGCAGTGAAAGTTTATGGAGAGAAGCATGTCGATTCAATGAAGACAAACTGAAAAAGTAATATTTTCTTATTCCTTTGAAAAGCAAAATGAACAAATCTTTATGACATATGCAATATGTTTACATTCAAATCTTCACCGCGTGGATGTCCTACATTCATACGCATATTACGAAGTAGTTCCAAATTTAAGATCAGAAAACGGCGATTTTAAACAATTTACAGTAAGCATCAATTTAATTGCACCAAAAACATTTCATAGTATGACTGAATATTTAGTCGAAAACATAAATGCTGTATATTAGAAACTTTTACAAGATTTCTGTAAAAAACCGTTGACAGAGGTGTAGAGCGAGGAGCGCACGGAACTCTGGGTAGAGAATGGGGTGCAAGTATGGAACGAAACATCGGCCATTACTAAATCATGTGACCGGCAAATCACGTGATATCTTAAAAGGTGAGGCGGGAAAAGACGAAAGTAGTAAAATTGGAAAATTGAGACATTCTTAATGATTTACTTTGGAAAACAGTATAAGTAAAGTATAATTCATCATATTAAAAAAAATATGTAAATACGTATGAGGTGCCGTTTTAATATTTTTGAAGTATTTTCTGATATCAAAAAATCATTTTCTGATATCAAAAATTCGAATATTTGATATCAAAAAATCATTTTCTGATATCAAAAAATACATCATATTTTCTGATATCAAAAAATATAATTTTTGATATCAGAAATTCACATTCTTGATATCAAAAATATAGGACATTTTCTGATCTCAAAAATTCGAATTCCTGATATCAAAAAATCATTTTCTGATATCAAAAAATCGATTTTATGATATCAAAAAATGATTTTCTGATATCAGGACTTCAAACTGATTTCTTGATATCACAAAATACATTTTCTGATATCAGAAAATAAAACAAAATGGCGAAAAATCTTTACATAAATAATGAATACTCCCTTGACCCATAGAAAATCACTGAACTAGGCCTACAGTCTACAGTGTCCGATTTCCTTTCTAAAATTCGTTGATATTTCAAATTCTTTGAAGATCTTTTTTTAACGATAGAAGGAATTTTATAAGGTTCTTGATAATTCTGGACATATTCAAGTTCGGGTTACTTTCTGCATCCGGAGTTTTGGCGGTAGTCTATTTATTTTGCTCTCCTCGTTTGTCATTGAATTAACAATCAAGTAAAGAGTTCATATATATATATATATATATATATATATATATATATATAAGAGGCACTAGAATGACCAACGACATCAACAATTGGAATTGTTAAATTTTCGGGACAACCTGTCCCTTCGTCAGGACGTGAAAGGATTACATTATGGAGAAAACACAAATATAATTAACAACTAGTAATCCTAATTGTTCTCGAACAATTAGAGGTCTTTTCACCTTTTCTGGATTTGTTTCTTGACCTTTAATCTTGATCCATTCTTCAGTAGATCAAATGAGGCCAAAAAATTGATTTGGCTAGAAAAGAAATTCAAATTGGCCGCTTTGAGTGTTGTAGTGTTGGAGATTAAGGCCTTGGTTTCGCACAATAGTAGCGGTCAAATATTGGAAAAAAGGGATTTGGGTGTTTCATAACTGGCACATATCAGGTAAAAGTGTAATAAAACTTGTGCAGGTGTTTGGGGTGACTTTGGACCTGTTAGATAGGATATTTGGAGGTGCAAAGAAACCGGATGTGACATTTTCAGAGATTGTAACTGCTCGTGCATGCTGGGAGTCTATAAGCCTCATGTTGATGTTGTGAAGATGCATTGGATTTTACCGTGTGTGTTGTGGATTGTTTAATTTAATATACAGTTTGTAATTGCTCATCCTATGTGTTTTAACTCACGGAGACAATGTCTTTCAGTCATTTCACCCAAGGAGGCATGCATACGGATTTATGCTGAGTGACAAATTACCCCAAACAAAATGGCGGCCGGGGAAAGGAAAAGTTTCTGAGTGTAGGATCTGAACGGAGAATAGGAATACTGCATCCCATCTGACCCTGCAGGTAAGTGTTTATTTGTTTACAATGACAGTCAAGATGGAATGTCAATGAGTTCAACTGTCGAGTAAAGTTGCATCATCATCATGATCATAAAAAAACTCGTCTTTATGTTGATGCAGGCAGACAATTGAATTTGGCCTATGTCTTTTCATGAATGTAAATGGAATTAATGTTTGATTTACAAGACAGTCATGAAATGGAAGAAATTGGTGTAAGTCAGATGTGTAGGTGTAAGTCAGATCAGCTAGAATCCTGTTGTTGGGCATGCGACCGGTCAAAATAGCGTACATATAAACAGCTGATCACAGACAGATCACTTGAAGGGTGGGGGATTTCTTCCTTGGTCCTGGGACGACAGGCGTGATGTGTGAGTTTGCCTTACTCGTGGAGACTGGCCCCTAGAGGTGTGACCTTGACCTTTGTCCTTGACCCACTTTCAAGGTCAAACCTCAAACACCCCATAGGAGAGAAAATGTTACCTTGACCTTAGACCCTGACCTCATTTTGAAGGTCATAAAAGTCACGGGGCTTCGTTTAAGTGGTCTCGCGTCTCTATCTGCATCTGTGAAAAAGTTGTGGGCTCCGATGACGACTTCGGAGACTTTCGGGGGCGAGAACCGTGCTTCAGGGTTTTCTGTTTCCCTCGGTCAACTTCTCTGTGCGAGAGTGTTTTATCGTGAATGCGTCGGCGAAGGTCTCCCCTCTCCACGACTTGCGGTCTAGTAGGAGTAGCGATAACGGGGTTTTAAACGTCAAGTCGCCGACATTCGCAGAGGGGTCAAAGTTCAGAGTTGTAATTCGTAATATCCAGACCAGTCCAGAATTCCATCCTGACCCATATGGTATTTCACTGCTATCTGAAGCGGGAAAGAGGGTATAAAAAGTGCCATTTTCTGGTCTTTCGGGATGACCTTGACCTTTGACCTTGACCTATTTTTCAAGGTCAAGGTCACCCAACCCGTTCCAGTGGGTTCGGTGTCTCTACGGCGAATACTTTAGGAGTCGACAATTTCTTACGCAGAAACCGTGAAACATGAGGGGTACTAACTTCCTGAAAGGGTCCTCGAATCCTTTGGTTGAATTCCCATGTCAATTGGACCAAGTCACTTCTATCATCTGGAAAAGGTCGGATGCTCCTATCATTCACGGTTTTCGAGAAGAACCGATAACAAGGGTTTTTCGCATAAAGTCCTCTAAGTTCGTTAAAGGTCAAAGTTCAGTTACGCAGGGTTAAATCTGACAATGTTTTGAGATGTCGAAAAGGATGGTCTACATTGATTTTCGATAAGTCTTAAGACGTCAAAAGCTTCTCGCGGCGGAAAGAAAAGAAGACAAATAATAATAATAATAAACAAAACAATATCAAAAGGTCTTTCCACAGAAAGGTGGAAATACCTAATAAACAGAACAATATTAAAAGATCTTTCCACAGAAAGGTGGAAAGACCTAATAATAATAATAATAAAAAACAGAACAATATCAAAAGGTCTTTCCACAGAAAGGTGGAAAGACCTAATAATAAACAATAGAATCACTAGAAGGTCTTCCGTTGGTAACAGAAGACCTTAATAAACAGTACAATCACTAGAAGGTCTTCCGTTGGTAACCTTAATAATAATAATAAGAAGAAGAAACAGAGTAAAAACAATATGTTCCCAAACTTTGTTTGGTGAACATAAAAATGGCTTTAATTTATGACCAAGCAAGTAGCAGTGGTGGATTCTATTTTTTTTTTACATGTAATATGCAAGAGAGGAATTTGTCTGTGGTAATTGTAGACAGTTTTTTTTCCCGGTTCCATACAGCGAATTGCAGTGAATAAAAAAATATTTAGCTGACATAATTTATAGATCATAGAATGAGAGCAGGTGTTGTATCTGCGTTGTTTCTGGAATTACGTTAGCGGTATCGTGGGACTGCCAGGAGAGGAAACACTAATTAATATCAATATATAATGGTAATACGACATTTTTTTTTTTTCATTTCAGTTTCATTCCTGTCCACTTTTTAAGGTACTTCAAACGAGTCCATTTATTTTTATTGGTGTTCATTAAGAATTCAGAGGTTCTAGTCCGTTACCCAACATTTCTTGGAATCTATGAGTAGATATTATTTATCATACTAAAAGTCAACATTTAACAAATGTAACATTTCATAAAGGTGTACTTTAAATGAGATCAATTCATCGTGTTTTCAAGCATCTAGGAGCAATGAATATCAAATGATTATTTTGAAACAATTCACGGATGATTTGAAATGCTCTAGATTGCGTTTGATTTCTTTCTTATAACCCTTCCGCTAACGGCATATTATAGAGGTTTTTAAAGACTAAATGATAATATTCTTAAACTGATTTAAATCTACATGCATAATATTGCCTCGAGGTACCATCGTTCTCCATAATATGTGAAAGTTTCATGAAAATCCATCCAACCGTCTCGGAGACGAAAGGGAAAATAATGATAATAATAATAATAATAACTAGACACTCGTTACTAGTGATGAGTAGGTCTTCCGTTTGAACACTTCCGGTACACAGCTTTCTGTTCTTACGAGAATCATTCAAAAATATCAGAGAATGTGCCTTTTCAAGACATGAGAGGTGTGCTAATGAAGTTTTCATCCATTTCTCGTAACTTCCGGTGACGACCGGAAGTAATATTCAGATGTGTTTTTCCATAAACCACAGCGACTCTCTATTGTCTATATTCAATGAAAGTTTCACGTCTCTATTTGAAAGAGTTCTCAAGATAAAGAAGCAGACTAAAGAAAGAAAAAGTAGTGGCTTACTACCGACCGGAAGTGAATTTTGAAAAATAAAATTATCTAAACTCTAGATGTTGATACTGTTCTTAAGACATTTGAAAATCATATCAAACACTTGAAATATAAACGCGATTTATGGGGGGCACAAAGATGAAAGGTATAAGAGTATTTTATCGAGAAACCGGAAGCAGCTGTTTTGACTACCGACGGGGTCAACATTCTTTGAATACTTTGAAAGAGACTTAATAAACTAGTGTAGGTTTCAATTTCAAAGAAAAAGTTTGAAATTAGTGATTCTTTCAATCACTTCCGGTTACGACCGGAAGTGATAAGGAAAAACAAATTAATGTGCATGCACTATACAATCGAGAGATCTCTAATACCTGAAAGTTTCATTTGTTCCTCTTTAGTCGTTTTTTTAGATTACCCCCGGACAAGATGATTTTTTGAAAAATGGAAATCGGACATATCTTACGAACCTTGACCTAATTTTCAAAGTCGAAGGTCAGTAATGTCACTTCAGTTGGTCCTGTCTTCCTAGGACAAATACTTTAGGAGCTGTAAATTTCTACGCGAAATCGAAAACTTTCAAGGGCATTAATTCCCGTTACGGATGGAGAAACCATCAAAAACAGGGAGTCATCTTTTACAATTGATCAGGCAATAAATTTAGTGAACATTTCGTGTTCGTACCATTTACGGTTTTCATACTGTAGTGATAACAATGGTTTTTACGCAAGTGGCTGTAAATCGAAGAAAGGTCAAAGTTCAGAGTCGTAATGCAATGCGTTGACTTAAGTTGGTTCTTGACTACTTGTGCATATTATACCTTAGCTGTACTTTATATGCTTCAGACTGTATGAAAATTGCTTATTTTCAAAGTTTTTAAATGACCTTGAACTTTGACCTTGACCTAATTTACAAGGTCAAAGGTCAGGGATGTCACTTCAGTTCGTCCTGTCTTCCTAGGACAAATACTTTAGGAGTTGTAAATTTCTATGCGAAATCGAAAACTTTCAAGGGCATTAATTCCCGTTACGGATCGAGAAACCATCAAAAACAGGAAGTCCTTTTTTACAATTGATCACGCAATAAGTTTAGTGAACATTTCGTGTTCGTACAATTTGCGGTTTCCATACTGATGTGATAACAATGGTTTTTACGCAAGTCGCTGTAAATTGAAGATAGGTCAAAGTTCAGAGTCGTAATGCAATGCGTTGGAATAAGTTGGTTTGTGACTACTTGTGCATACAACACTTTATCTGTACTTTCTATGCTTTAGACTGTATGAAAAGTGCTTATTTTAACAATTCCCAAATGACCTTGACCCTTGACCTGAGTTTCAAAGTCAAAGGTCAAGTATTCCATTCCAGTTGGTTCCGTCTTTCTACGACTTATATTTTAGGAGTTTTGAATTTTTCCGTAAAAATCGGAAACTTTCAGGGCCATTAACTTAGGGATCACCGAAAACTTAAAAGTAAACATTACAACGCTTCAGCTTGATCGACTAAAGAATTTAGTGAAAGTTTCATGCTCTTATCATTTACGGTTTTCGAGGTGAACCGATAACAAGGGTTTTTCGCGTAAAGTCCCATAAGTTCGTTAGGAGTCAAAGATCAAATACGCAGGGTGAGATCTGAGCATGTTTCGAGATGTCAAATATGATGGTCTAAATTGTTTTTCGATAAGTCTTAAAACGTCAAGAGCTTCTCGCGGCGGAAAGAAAAGAAGACAAATAATAATAATAAACTAGTAATCCTAATTGTTCGCGAACAATTAGAGGTCTTTCCACCTTTTCTGGATTTGTTTCTTGACCTTTGATCTTGATCCATTCTTCAGTAGGTCAAATGAGGCCCCCCAAAAAATTGATTTGGCTAGAAAAGAAATTCAAATTTGCCGCCTAAATTTGAGTGTTGAAGTGTGTTCAATGCTTGGTTTCGCATTAAGTACCCGTCAAATTTGAGGGAGAAAAGGGGTGTGGGTGTTGGATAGCCAGCACATATGCACATATCAGGTAAAAGTGTAATAGGACTTGTGCAGGTGTTTGTGGTGACTTTGGACCTGTTAGATAGGATATTTAAAGGTGCAAAGAAACCGGATGTGCCATTTTCCTAGATTGTAACTGCTCGTGCATGCTGGGAGTCTATAAGCCTCATGTTGATGTTGTGAAGGTGCACTGGATTTTACCGTGTGTGTTGTGGATTGTGGAATTGAATATACAGTTTGTAATTGCTCATCCTATGTGTTCTAATTCACGGAGACAATGTCTTTCAGTCATTTCACCCAAGGAGGCATGCATACGCGGATTTAGGCTTTGACAACAAACAACCAAAATGGCGGCCGGTGAATTAGAAAGTTTCTGAGTGTAGGATCTGAACGGAGAATTGGAATACTGCATCCCATCTGACCCTGCAGGTAAGTGTTTATTTGTTTACGATGACAGTCGGGATGGAATGTCAATGAGTTCAACTGTCGAGTAAAGTTGCATCATCATTATCATAAAAAAACAACAACAACTGATTCTTATATTCTTTATTTTGATGCACTGGCAGACATTGATATCTTCTTTTCTTGAATGCAAATGCAATTAATGTTTGATTTACAAGACAGTCAAGAAATGGAAGGAATTGGTGTAGGTCAGATGTGTAGGTGTAGGTCAGATTAGCTAGAATCCTGTTGTTGGGCATGAGACCGGTCAAAATAGTATATTTAAACAGCTGATCACAGACAGATCACTTGAAGGGTGGGGGATTTCTTCCTTGGGGACAACAGGCATGATGTGTGGGTTTGCCTTACTCGTGGAGACTGACCCCTGGGTGTGTGACCTTTGACATTGACCAACTTTCAAGGTCAAACCTCATAACCCATTGGGAGAGAAAGTGTGACCTTGACCTTTGACTTTGACCTCATTTTGAAGGTCAGAGAGGTCACGGGGCTTCGTGCCAGTGGTCCCGCGTCTCTATCTACATCCGTGAAAAAGTTGTGGGCTAGAATGACGACGTCGGAGACTTTCGGGGGCGAGAACCGTGCTTCAGGGTTCTCGGTTTCCCTCGGTCAACTTCTCTGTGCGAGAGTGTTTTATCTTGAATTCATCGGTCAAGGTCTCGGGTCTCCACGACTTGCGGTTTAGCAGGAGTAGCGATAACGGGGTTTTTGACGTTAAGTCGCCGACATTCGCAGAGTGGTCAAAGTTCAGAGTTGTAATTCATGATACCGAGACCGGTCTAGAATTCCATGCTGACCCATGTGATATTTCGATGCTATCTGAAACGTGAAAGAGAGTATAAAAAGTGCCATTTTCTGGCCTTTCTGGATGACCTTGACCTTTGACCTTGACCTATTTTTCAAGGTCAAGGTCACCCAACCCGTTCCAGTGGGTTCGGTGTCTCTACGACGAATACTCTAGGAGTCGACAATTTCTTACGCAGAAACCGTAAAACATGAGGGGTACTAACTTCCTGAAAGGGTCCTCGAATCCTTTGGTTGAATTCCCATGTCAATTGGACCAAGTCACCTTTATGTTTTAGAAAAGGTCGGATGCTCCTATCATTCACGGTTTTCGAGAAGAACCGCTAACAAGAGTTTTTCGCGTAAAGTCCTCTAAGTTCGTTAGAGGTCAAAGTTCAGTTACGCAGGGTCAAATCTGAGCATGTTTTGAGATGTCGAAAAGGATGGTCTACATTGATTTTCGATAAGTCTTAAGACGTCAAAAGCTTCTCGCGGCGGAAAGAAAAGAAGACAAATAATAATAATAAACAGAACAATATCAAAAGGTCTTTCCACAGAAAGTTGGAAAGACCTAAAAACAGAACAATATCAAAAGGTCTTTCCACAGAAAAGTGGAAAGACCTAACTAGTAATCCTAATTGTTCGCGAACAATTAGAGGTCTTTCCACCTTTTCTGGATTTGTTTCTTGACCTTTGATCTTGATCCATTCTTCAGTAGGTCAAATGAGGCCCAAAAAAATTGATTTGGCTTGAAAAGAAATTCCAATTTGCCGCCTTGAGTGTTGTAGTGTGGGAGATTAAGGCCTTGGTTTCAAATATTTGAAAAAAAGGGGTGAGAGTGTTGCATAGCCGGCACATATAAGGTAAAAGTGTAATAGGACTTGTGCAGGTGTTTGGGGTGACTTTGGACCTGTTAGATAGGATATTTGGAGGTGCAAAGAAACCGGATGTGCCATTTTCCTAGATTGTAACTGCTCGTGCGTGCTGGGAGTCTACAAGCCTCATGTTGATGTTGTGAAGATGCACTGGATTTTACCGTGTGTGTTGTGGATTGTGGAATTTAATATACAGTTTGTAATTGCTCATCCTATGTGTTCTAATTCACGGAGACAATGTCTTTCAGTCATTTCACCCAAGGAGGCATGCATACGGATTTAGGCTGAGTGACAAATTACCCCAAACAAAATGGCCGCCGGGGTTTCAAGGAAAAGTTTCTGAGTGTAGGATCTGAACGGAGAATAGGAATACTGCATCCCATCTGACCCTGCAGGTACGTGTTTATTGGTTTACAATGACAGTCAAGATGGAATGTCAATGAGTTCAACTGTCAAGTAAAATTGCATCATCATTATAAAAAAAAGCTTATGTCTTTTTGCTGATGCACGCAGACAATTGAATCTGACCCATGTCTTTTCATGAATGTAAATGGAATTCATGTTTGATTTACAAGACAGTCAAGAAATGGAAGAAATTGGTGTAGGTCAGATGTGTAGGTGTAGGTCAGATTAGCTAGAATCCTGTAATTGTTGCATGGCATGAGGCTGGTCAAAATAGTGTATTTAAACAGCTGATCACAGACAGATCACTTGAAGGGTGGGGGATTTCTTCCTTGGGGACCACAGGCGTGATGTGTGGGTTTGCCTTACTCGTGGAGACTGGCCCCTGGATGCGTGACCTTGACCTTTGACCTTGACCCACTTTCAAGGTCAAACCTCAAAAACCCATTGGGAGAAAGTTTGACCTTGACCTTTGACCTTGACCTCATTTTGAAGGTAAGAGAGGTCACAGGGCTTCGTTTAAGTGGTCTCGCGTTTCTATCTACATCCGTGAAAAAGTTATGGCCTCGAACGACGACCTCAGAGACTTTAGGGGGCGGGAACCGTGCTCCAGGGTTTTCGATTTCCCTCGGTCAACTTCTCGATGCAAGGGGGTTTTATCGTGAATTCGTCGGCGAAGGTCTCGCGTCTCCACGACTTGCGGTCTAGTAGGAGTAGCAATAACGGGGTTTTCGACGTTAAGTCGCCGACATTCGCAGAGGGGTCAAAGTTCAGAGTTGTAATTCGTAATATCCAGACCAGTCCAGAATTCCATGCTGACCCATATGGTATTTCACTGCTATCTGAAGCGGGAAAGAGGGTATAAAAAGTGCCATTTTCTGGTCTTTCGGGATGACCTTGACCTATTTTTCAAGGTCAAGGTCACCCAACCCGTTCCAGTGGGTTCGGTGTCTCTACGGCGAATACTTTAGGAGTCGACAATTTCTTACGCAGAAACCGTGAAACATGAGGGGTACTAACTTCCTGAAAGGGTCCTCGAATCCTTTGGTTGAATTCCCATGTCAATTGGACCAAGTCACTTCTATCTTCTGGAAAAGGTCGGATGCTCCTATCATTCACAGTTTTCGAGAAGAACCGATAACAAGGGTTTTTCGCATAAAGTCCTCTAAGTTCGTTAAAGGTCAAAGTTCAGTTACGCAGGGTTAAATCTGACAATGTTTTGAGATGTCGAAAAGGATGGTCTACATTGATTTTCGATAAGTCTTAAGACGTCAAAAGCTTCTCGCGGCGGAAAGAAAAGAAGACAAATAATAATAATAATAATAATAAACGAAACAATATCAAAAAGTCTTTCCACAGAAAGGTGGAAAGACCTAAAAACAGAACAATATTAAAAGGTCTTTCCACAGAAAGGTGGAAAGACCTAATAATAATAATAATAATAATAAAAAACAGAACAATATCAAAAGGTCTTTCCACAGAAAGGTGGAAAGACCTAATAATAAACAATAGAATCACTAGAAGGTCTTCCGTTGGTAACAGAAGACCTTAATAAACAGTACAATCACTAGAAGGTCTTCCGTTGGTAACGGAAGACCTTAATAATAATAATAAGAAGAAACAGAGTAAAAACAATATGTTCCCAAACTTTGTTTGGTGAACATAAAAATGGCTTTAATTTATGACCAAGCAAGTAGCAGTGGTGGATTCTATTTTTTTTTTTTACATGTAATATGCAAGAGAGGAATTTGTCTGTGGTAATTGTAGACAGTTTTTTTCCCGGTTCCATACAGCGAATTGCAGTGAATAAAAAAATATTTAGCTGACATAATTTATAGATCATAGAATGAGAGCAGGTTGTTTCTGGAATTACGTTAGCGGTATCGTGGGACTGCCAGGAGAGGAAACACTAATTAATATCAATATATAATGGTAATACGACATTTTTTTTTCATTTCAGTTTCATTCCTGTCCACTTTTTAAGGTACTTCAAACGAGTCCATTTATTTTTATTGGTGTTCATTAAGAATTCAGAGGTTCTAGTCTGTTACCCAACATTTCTTGGAATCTATGAGTAGATATTATTTATCATACTAAAAGTCAACATTTAACAAATGTAACATTTCATAAAGGTGTACTTTAAATGAGATCAATTCATCGTGTTTTCAAGCATCTAGGAGCAATGAATATCAAATGATTATTTTAAAACAATTCACGGATGATTTGAAATGCTCTAGATTGCGTTTGATTTCTTTCTTATAACCCTTCCGCTAACGGCATATTATAGAGGTTTTTAAAGACTAAATGATAATATTCTTAAACTGATTTAAATCTACATGCATAATATTGCCTCGAGGTACCATCGTTCTCCATAATATGTGAAAGTTTCATGAAAATCCATCCAACCGTCTCGGAGACGAAAGGGAAAATAATGATAATAATAATAATAATAACTAGACACTCGTTACTAGTGATGAGTAGGTCTTCCGTTTGAACACTTCCGGTACACAGCTTTCTGTTCTTACGAGAATCATTCAAAAATATCAGAGAATGTGCCTTTTCAAGACATGAGAGGTGTGCTAATGAAGTTTTCATCCATTTCTCGTAACTTCCGGTGACGACCGGAAGTAATATTCAGATGTGTTTTTCCATAAACCACAGCGACTCTCTATTGTCTATATTCAATGAAAGTTTCACGTCTCTATTTGAAAGAGTTCTCAAGATAAAGAAGCAGACTAAAGAAAGAAAAAGCAGTGGCTTACTACCGACCGGAAGTGAATTTTGAAAAATAAAATTATCTAAACTCTAGATGTTGATACTGTTCTTAAGACATTTGAAAATCATATCAAACACTTGAAATATAAACGCGATTTATGGGGGGCACAAAGATGAAAGGTATAAGAGTATTTTATCGAGAAACCGGAAGCAGCTGTTTTGACTACCGACGGGGTCAACATTCTTTGAATACTTTGAAAGAGACTTAATAAACTAGTGTAGGTTTCAATTTCAAAGAAAAAGTTTGAAATTAGTGATTCTTTCAATCACTTCCGGTTACGACCGGAAGTGATAAGGAAAAACAAATTAATGTGCATGCACTATACAATCGAGAGATCTCTAATACCTGAAAGTTTCATTTGTTCCTCTTTAGTCGTTTTTTTAGATTACCCCCGGACAAGATGATTTTTTGAAAAATGGAAATCGGACATATCTTACGAACCTTGACCTAATTTTCAAAGTCGAAGGTCAGTAATGTCACTTCAGTTGGTCCTGTCTTCCTAGGACAAATACTTTAGGAGCTGTAAATTTCTACGCGAAATCGAAAACTTTCAAGGGCATTAATTCCCGTTACGGATGGAGAAACCATCAAAAACAGGGAGTCATCTTTTACAATTGATCAGGCAATAAATTTAGTGAACATTTCGTGTTCGTACCATTTACGGTTTTCATACTGTAGTGATAACAATGGTTTTTACGCAAGTGGCTGTAAATCGAAGAAAGGTCAAAGTTCAGAGTCGTAATGCAATGCGTTGACTTAAGTTGGTTCTTGACTACTTGTGCATATTATACCTTAGCTGTACTTTATATGCTTCAGACTGTATGAAAATTGCTTATTTTCAAAGTTTTTAAATGACCTTGAACTTTGACCTTGACCTAATTTACAAGGTCAAAGGTCAGGGATGTCACTTCAGTTCGTCCTGTCTTCCTAGGACAAATACTTTAGGAGTTGTAAATTTCTATGCGAAATCGAAAACTTTCAAGGGCATTAATTCCCGTTACGGATCGAGAAACCATCAAAAACAGGAAGTCCTTTTTTACAATTGATCACGCAATAAGTTTAGTGAACATTTCGTGTTCGTACAATTTGCGGTTTCCATACTGATGTGATAACAATGGTTTTTACGCAAGTCGCTGTAAATTGAAGATAGGTCAAAGTTCAGAGTCGTAATGCAATGCGTTGGAATAAGTTGGTTTGTGACTACTTGTGCATACAACACTTTATCTGTACTTTCTATGCTTTAGACTGTATGAAAAGTGCTTATTTTAACAATTCCCAAATGACCTTGACCCTTGACCTGAGTTTCAAAGTCAAAGGTCAAGTATTCCATTCCAGTTGGTTCCGTCTTTCTACGACTTATATTTTAGGAGTTTTGAATTTTTCCGTAAAAATCGGAAACTTTCAGGGCCATTAACTTAGGGATCACCGAAAACTTAAAAGTAAACATTACAACGCTTCAGCTTGATCGACTAAAGAATTTAGTGAAAGTTTCATGCTCTTATCATTTACGGTTTTCGAGGTGAACCGATAACAAGGGTTTTTCGCGTAAAGTCCCATAAGTTCGTTAGGAGTCAAAGATCAAATACGCAGGGTGAGATCTGAGCATGTTTCGAGATGTCAAATATGATGGTCTAAATTGTTTTTCGATAAGTCTTAAAACGTCAAGAGCTTCTCGCGGCGGAAAGAAAAGAAGACAAATAATAATAATAAACTAGTAATCCTAATTGTTCGCGAACAATTAGAGGTCTTTCCACCTTTTCTGGATTTGTTTCTTGACCTTTGATCTTGATCCATTCTTCAGTAGGTCAAATGAGGCCCCCCAAAAAATTGATTTGGCTAGAAAAGAAATTCAAATTTGCCGCCTAAATTTGAGTGTTGAAGTGTGTTCAATGCTTGGTTTCGCATTAAGTACCCGTCAAATTTGAGGGAGAAAAGGGGTGTGGGTGTTGGATAGCCAGCACATATGCACATATCAGGTAAAAGTGTAATAGGACTTGTGCAGGTGTTTGTGGTGACTTTGGACCTGTTAGATAGGATATTTAAAGGTGCAAAGAAACCGGATGTGCCATTTTCCTAGATTGTAACTGCTCGTGCATGCTGGGAGTCTATAAGCCTCATGTTGATGTTGTGAAGGTGCACTGGATTTTACCGTGTGTGTTGTGGATTGTGGAATTGAATATACAGTTTGTAATTGCTCATCCTATGTGTTCTAATTCACGGAGACAATGTCTTTCAGTCTTTTCACCCAAGGAGGCATGCATACGCGGATTTAGGCTTTGACAACAAACAACCAAAATGGCGGCCGGTGAATTAGAAAGTTTCTGAGTGTAGGATCTGAACGGAGAATAGGAATACTGCATCCCATCTGACCCTGCAGGTAAGTGTTTATTTGTTTACGATGACAGTCGGGATGGAATGTCAATGAGTTCAACTGTCGAGTAAAGTTGCATCATCATTATCATAAAAAAACAACAACAACTGATTCTTATATTCTTTATTTTGATGCACTGGCAGACATTGATATCTTCTTTTCTTGAATGCAAATGCAATTAATGTTTGATTTACAAGACAGTCAAGAAATGGAAGGAATTGGTGTAGGTCAGATGTGTAGGTGTAGGTCAGATTAGCTGGAATCCTGTTGTTGGGCAAGAGACTGGTCAAAATAGTATATTTAAACAGCTGATCACAGACAGATCACTTGAAGGGTGGGGGATTTCTTCCTTGGGGACAACAGGCATGATGTGTGGGTTTGCCTTACTCGTGGAGACTGACCCCTGGGTGTGTGACCTTGACCTTTGACATTGACCCGCTTTCAAGGTCAAACCTCATAACCCATTGGGAGAGAAAGTGTGACCTTGACCTTTGACTTTGACCTCATTTTGAAGGTCAGAGAGGTCACGGGGCTTCGTGCCAGTGGTCCCGCGTCTCTATCTACATCCGTGAAAAAGTTGTGGGCTAGAATGACGACGTCGGAGACTTTCGGGGGCGAAAACAGTGCTTCAGGGTTCTTGGTTTCCCTCCGTCAACTTCTCTGTGCGAAAGTTTTTTATCTTGAATTCATCGGTCAAGGTCTCGGGTCTCCACGACTTGCGGTTTAGCAGGAGTAGCAATAACGGGGTTTTTGACGTTAAGTCGCCGACATTCGCAGAGTGGTCAAAGTTCAGAGTTGTAATTCATGATACCGAGACCGGTCTAGAATTCCATGCTGACCCATGTGATATTTCGATGCTATCTGAAACGTGAAAGAGAGTATAAAAAGTGCCATTTTCTGTCCTTTCTGGATGACCTTGACCTTTGACCTTGACCTATTTTTCAAGGTCAAGGTCACCCAACCCGTTCCAGTGGGTTCGGTGTCTCTACGACGAATACTCTAGGAGTCGACAATTTCTTACGCAGAAACCGTAAAACATGAGGGGTACTAACTTCCTGAAAGGGTCCTCGAATCCTTTGGTTGAATTCCCATGTCAATTGGACCAAGTCACCTCTATGTTTTAGAAAAGGTCGGATGCTCCTATCATTCACGGTTTTCGAGAAGAACTGCTAACAAGGGTTTTTCGCGTAAAGTCCTCTAAGTTCGTTAAAGGTCAAAGTTCAGTTACGCAGGGTCAAATCTGAGCATGTTTTGAGATGTCGAAAAGGATGGTCTACATTGATTTTCGATAAGTCTTAAGACGTCAAAAGCTTCTGGCGGCGGAAAGAAAAGAAGACAAATAATAATAATAAACAGAACAATATCAAAAGGTCTTTCCACAGAAAGGTGGAAAGACCTAAAAACAGAACAATATCAAAAGGTCTTTCCACAGAAAGGTGGAAAGACCTAACTAGTAATCCTAATTGTTCGCGAACAATTAGAGGTCTTTCGACCTTTTCTGGATTTGTTTCTTGACCTTTGATCTTGATCCATTCTTCAGTAGGTCAAATGAGGCCCAAAAAAATTGATTTGGCTTGAAAAGAAATTCCAATTTGCCGCCTTGAGTGTTGTAGTGTGGGAGATTAAGGCCTTGGTTTCAAATATTTGAAAAAAAGGGGTGCGAGTGTTGCATAGCCAGCACATATCAGGTAAAAGTGTAATAGGACTTGTGCAGGTGTTTGGGGTGACTTTGGACCTGTTAGATAGGATATTTGGAGGTGCAAAGAAACCGGATGTAACATTTTCCTAGATTGTAACTGCTTGTGCATGCTGGGAGTCTACAAGCCTCATGTTGATGTTGTGAAGATGCACTGGATTTTACCGTGTGTGTTGTGGATTGTGGAATTGAATATACAGTTTGTAATTGCTCATCCTATGTGTTCTAATTCACGGAGACAATGTCTTTCAGTCATTTCACCCAAGGAGGCATGCATATACGGATTTATAGGCTTTGACAACAAACAACCAAAATGGCGGCCGGTGAATTAGAAAGTGTCTGAGTGCATGTAGGATATCTGAACGGAGAATAGGAGTACTGCATCCCATCTGATCCTGCAGGTAAGTGTTTATTTCTTTACAATGACAGTCAGGATGGAATGTCAATGAGTTCAACTGTCAAGTAAAGTTGCATCATCATTATCCAAAAAAAACTTAGTCTTTTTGTTGATGCAGGCAGACAATAGAATCTGGCCTATGTCTTTTCATGAATATAAATGGAATTCATGTTTGATTGACAAGACAGTCAAGAAATGAAAGAAATTGGTGTAGGTCAGATGTGTAGGTGTAGGTCAGATTAGCTAGAATCCTGTAATTGTTGCATGGCATGAGACCGGTCAAAATAGTGTATTTAAACAGCTGATCACAGACAGATCCCTTGAAGGGTGGGGGATTTCTTCCTTGGGGACCACAGGCGTGATGTGTGGGTTTGCCTTACTCGTGGAGACTGGCCCCTGGATGCGTGACCTTGACCTTTGACCTTGACCCACTTTCAAGGTCAAACCTCAAAAGCTCATGGGGAGAAAGTGTGACCTTG
Organism: Ostrea edulis; assembly: GCF_947568905.1. NCBI lineage: Eukaryota > Metazoa > Mollusca > Bivalvia > Ostreida > Ostreidae > Ostrea > Ostrea edulis. The sequence goes on along the minus strand of NC_079172.1, from coordinate 68,990,256 downwards.
ACCTTTGACCTTGACCCCATTTTGAAGGTCAGAGAGGTCACGGGGTTCGTTTAAGTGGTCCCGCGTCTCTATCTACATCCGTGAAGAAGTTATGGGCTCGAACGACAACTTCGGAGACTTTCGGGGGAGAGAACCGTGCTTCGGGGTTCTCGGTTTCCCTCGGTCAACTTCTCTGTGCGAGAGTGTTTTATCTTGAATTCGTCGGTCAAGGTCTCGGGTCTCCACGACTTGCAGTTTAGCAGGAGTAGCGATAACGGGGGTTTTGACGTTAAGTCACCGACATTCGCAGAGTGGTCAAAGTTCAGATTTGACATTCATGATACCGAGACCAGTCTAGAATTCCATGCTGACCCATGTTATATTTCGATGCTATCTGAAACGTGAAAGAGCGTATAAAATGCCATTTTCTGGCCTTTCTGGATGACCTTGACCTTTGACCTTGACCTATTTTTCAAGGTCAAGGTCACCCAACCCGTTCCAGTGGGTTCGGTGTCTCTACGACGAATACTTTAGGAGTCGACAATTTCTTACGCAGAAACCGTAAAACACGAGGGGTACTAATTTCCTGAAAGGGTCCTCGAATCCTTTGGTTGAACTCCCATGTCAACTGGACCAAGTCACCTCTATCTTCTGGAAAAGGTCGGATGCTCCTATCATTCACGGTTTTCGAGAAGAACCGATAACAAGGGTTTTTCGCATAAAGTCCTCTAAGTTCGTTAAAGGTCAAAGTTCAGTTACACAGGGTCAAATCTGAGCATGTTTTGAGATGTCGAAAAGGATGGTCTACATTGATTTTCGATAAGTCTTAAGACGTCAAAAGCTTCTCGCGGCGGAAAGAAAAGAAGACAAATAATAATAATAAAAAACAGAACAATATCAAAAGGTCTTTCCACAGAAAGGTGGAAAGACCTAATAAACAGAACAATATCAAAAGGTATTTCCACAGAAAGGTGGAAAGACCTAATAATAAAAAACAGAACAATATCAAAAGGTCTTTCCACAGAAAGGTGGAAAGACCTAATAAACAGAACAATATCAAAAGGTATTTCCACAGAAAGGTGGAAAGACCTAATAATCAAAAACAGAACAATATCAAAAGGTCTTTCCACAGAAAGGTGGAAAGACCTAATAACTAGTAATCCTAATTGTTCGCGAACAATTAGAGGTCTTTCCACCTGTTCTGGATTTGTTTTTTGACCTTTGATCTTGATCCATTCTTCAGTAGGTCAAATGAGGCCCAAAAAAACTGATTTGGCTAGAAAAGAAATTCAAATTTGCCGCCTAAATTTGAGTGTTGAAGTGTGTTCAATGCTTGGTTTCGCATTAAGTACCTGTCAAATTTTAGGGAGAAAAGGGGTGTGGGTGTTGGGTAGCCAGCACATATGCACATATCAGGTAAAAGTGTAATAGGAATTGTGCAGGTGTTTGGGGTGACTTTGGACCTGTTAGATATGATATTTGGAGGTGCAAAAGAAACCGGATGTGATATTTTCAGAGATTGTAACTGCTCGTGTATGCTTGGAGTCTACAAGCTTCATGTTGATGTTGTGAAGATGCACTGGATTTTACCGTGTGTGTTGTGGATTGTGGAATTGAATATACAGTTTGTAATTGCTCATCCTATGTGTTCTAATTCACGGAGACAATGTCTTTCAGTCATTTCACCCAAGGAGGCATGCATACGGATTTAGGCTGAGTGACAAATTACCCCAAACAAAATGGCGGCCGGGGTTTCAAGGAAAAGTTTCTGAGTGTAGGATCAGAAGAGGTTATAGGGCTGCCCCAGTGCAATTGGCAATCGATGAGCAAGACTGGACAACCCACTGCCAAACGGGGACTTTAGAACTTGTTCTGACAAAATGTGCCTTCTGTGCAAGCAAAGCGAAGATACTGACACTTTCAGAAGCCCTGTGACTGGACGTAACTACAAAATCTTCGGAAACACGTCCTGCCACACAAACAACTGCATATACCTCATAAGCTGTAAAGCATGCCAGAAGCAATACGTTGGTGAAACAGGAGATCTCCGCAAACGTATTAATAACCACCGGTCGACCATCAAAACCAAAAGAATCACTGAGCCTGTTGGAGAACATTTCAACCTAGATGGCGACAAATGGGAAGACATGATTGTCGTGGTTATTGATCACAACCAAACCTGGAGCTCCACAGATAGAAAGAAAAAAGAAAAATTCTGGATGCACAGACTAAAGTCATCCCGTCCTAACGGCATGAAGAAAATTATTGACTTTGCCAGAATGAACATTGGATAAACCTATTCCTGATATAACGATGTTATTCTCCCTCTGATAAACGACAACGGTTTATTTCTCATAACTTTATTTCTCTTAAGATATCTGCGTACCGCCTCATATTACCAACGATACATCGCCTTGCTTCACCAACTGGATGCATAGCAGTACCAGCACTGCCAACGTTGTTGGCACTCATCGTCAACAAGTTCCATTTTTAGTTTTTTACAAGTAACCAATAGCTTAGACATTACGCCAATTTCATTTACTATTATCTGAAATTTAGATGTTCAATAGTTTGATCTAGGGGAGAATATCACGATGTACGAATTAACTGTTTCACCTTTTGATCGGCCAAGTTAGTTCTTCCATTAATTAATTTCACACTTTACCGACTGATACCACGGTGACCAGACACCCTGATTGCTATTCTTTTTTGAGTTAATAACAAAGCCTGCAACATGTAATCCGCTGGAAAAGTGATAGCTAGTTTTGTAGTGTAGCTTTAGTGCTTATTGTTAATTATATTTGTGTTTTCTCCATAATGTAATCCTTTCACGTCCTGACGAAAGGACAGGTTGTCCCGAAAATTTGACAATTCCAATTGTTCATGTCGTTGGTCATTCTAGTGCTTTATATAATTATTTTCCTGACCATTGTATCTATTTAATATAGATCCGACAGTTTTCGATACTGAATGTTGTTGGTTCTTCAGTGCTTTATATATATATAAAAGCACTGAAAAGGCCACGACACTTTAAGAAAGTAGGGTGTTGTTGGGTTTTTGTATATATATATATATAGAAAGTCAAAAAATAAAATCCAATACTCAAACTTTTATCTAGAGCGCTTTCGCCCTGCGGGCTCGTCAGTAGTATATATATTTAATGCAAATGTAATGAATATCAACCCTTTTTACCGGTAATCTTATTTATGACGACTTATTTTCTTGAAATCCTTCTATAACATCAGTATATGTGATTTGAAAAATGGCGGATAATGGGACTGCTGAACATGACATGTTAAGGAACATTCAACAAGCCATCATGACTGGTAGCCGTTGTTTTGTACAGTGCGTTTCCATGATCATCATTTTCCACGGGTCTCGTTTGCACATCTTCAGGATCGACCCCGTTCACTTCATAGCGAATTGCAGACAAAGCAATGCTGACCATTGTAGATATGGAAGAATTTGCCATAATGAATTAGATCTAGATTCACCATTTATTCCCCACGTGCATACAAGGTTCGCAACTTCAGGCGGGAAGCTGAAGGTTGCATCACGGGGAGCATTCATTAAGTCGATCATAGTTTTATATGAGTCTTATTTTCTGATATCAAAAAATCGATTTTCTGATATCAGAAAATACAAATCATTTTTTTATATCAAAAAATCATTTTCTGATATCAAGAAATCTAATTCTTGATATCAAAAAATGATTTTATGATATTAAAAAATCAAATTCTTGATATCAGAAAATCAAGTTATTTATTGATATCAATAATTCAAATTTTTTATATCAAAAATGTGATTTTTTTTATATAAAAAAATACAAATTCTTTTTTGATATCAAAAATTCAATTTTTGATATCAAAAATTTGATTTCTTGATATCAGAAAATGATTTTTTGATATCAAGAATTCGATTTTATGATATCAGAAAATCAACCTTATTATTTGATATCAAGAATTATTTTTTGATATCAAGAATTATTTTTTGATATCAGGAATTGGAATTATTGATATCAATAATTCTTTTTTTGATATCAGAAAATACCTCAAAAATATTAAAACGGCACCTCATAAATACGTTCCTTTGAATGTAATCCTGACGTTATGTAATATATATATATACAACATTGTCGTGGCCTTTTCAGTGCTTATATATATATATATATATATATATATATATATATATATATATATATATATATTGTGATATATACTGTAGATACAGCCCCGAACGTGTATTTCAGTAAAAAAAAAAGTTAGAAAGATCACACATTGAATAACAAGATGTACTTGCATATTGTCTTGCGAAGTAGTATATCCAAATTTCTTTAATCCAACAAAAATTTCCGTGTGCACCAATTAAGCAGCTCAAATGCGAAATTTGTGAAATGGATACACGTGCTGACCATCTCGATATATTAGATTTCGCAGTTACCAAGGAAACTGGCCAGTCTCCTGCTGTGAGAAGCACTGATGATGTTGACCTAATTTCTTAAACAGAGAAACTTTCTCTTATCTCGGAATATGCCCCCCTAAAATCTGCACTTTAGCGAAATTATGTAATCGATGTTTCTAAGATTTTACAGGTCTATTAACAGATTAAGTGTTGGTGTCTTTTCATTTGTTTAATTTTAACACACACACACCCCCCAACTTATTTCATGTTCTAGCATATTTATAAAAGATATCCAATCTTTGTGATATCACATATATATGTATTTAAAAAATTATTTACGTGTTAATTTATCTCTATTATATGTGATTTTCAAAATAAATGTATGCCGATATCCTGTTTAATGTCTGTTATCAAGAACATTTCAAGCGTTGGGCCAACATTGGCCCAACACAACTATTCCAACGTAAAAAAAAAAATACTCTAGGGCGCACATTGCTAACATAGCGCCGTTGTTGGGCCAACATTGTCTTCCCGACTTAAGGGTGATGAAAATTAAAAAGCAGCATGTTAGCATTGGGCCAACGTTGTATGCCCAACGCCAACCATCGGCCGACAATACAACCATTTACCAACGTTGGCCCAACATAGTCATGCTATCTGGGCTAGTATAAAACTGGTTTTCCTACTGTATAGACTTTCCCCTAGCTCTAACCTCTATTCTGTTATAAAAGTACTGGTATCATGTATATATATATATACACTTACCCTTATGTGTGGAGGTACAAAGAGGCTGGACTCTTGTTTTCGGGTCCTTTCGGGTTTTTGTTTTGTCTGCTCCTTAATTTCTTTAACTTCTTTTGCCAGATCATCAATTTTTTTTTCAATCGGCATAAATATTGTATGATTTCATTCTATAAAAAAATAGATGCAAGCTTAGTGAAACACTTTCATAAATATATAAATTGCTGTATGATACTGGTAACCATTTTTTATTTGCAAATGAAGGACAGAATATGAAGAGAAATATTTGTCACATTAAAGTTCTCTCGAATTTCACAAAAATTTGTTGCGAAAGCTTATTAGTTAGTTTGTCCTACCCTTGATTATAAAACTAAATGTGGACTTTCAAATCAATCGAATCAGTCCTGTTGATACCTTTTCCCCGCTCACAATAAATATTGTGGGGGATAATAAAGGAGACTCGTGATGCTGTGCTATGTACAGCTGGTGATACATACAATATTAAAATAAATGGCAGTCTTCTAGTTTATAGACGCATTGTGTTGAAGTATATTGGAGAGAATCATTAAATTGCAAGGACTTGTACGTATCCAATCCATTTGTATGTAGCTCTATTATACAATAGAATAGGTTCAAATGAAAATAAATGGAGAGAAGTAATTTACGAATTATCTGTGTCCATTGGTTCACTTTCGTGTCACATGCATGCCTATTTACTATAAATAAGCTGTCTTGAATACTTAGGGTACATGTACAAGCCTTCCAGTCTGATTGACTTGGCAGTTGGCACAGGCACTACCCTTGGTACCCTCTGTGTTCGGGACATTTTATACTGTTTCAATTTACTTCCCATATATAGCATACTTGTTGTGCAATGCATTTGCCATCGGTATTATTATGAGCAATGTCCAGACCAATGTCAATATAGAAATCCTTATACGATCATATGCATAAAGGATATACATTTGTATGGTATCATGAGTTATAATGTTTAATTAGGCCACACCAAATTGTAAAATAGTTCTTCGGATTTTCAAACAAAAAAAGTGAGGCGAGAGGGCGAAATTATTTTACAAATATTATTTTTAATTTTGGAGATAAAAATTATGAGGCGAGCGAATACAAGAAATATAAATATTTTTAATTGAATTAAGTGTGATTTTAAAAAGCGGGCGCCTAAAAATAAAGATCTAAACTCATCAGATATCATTTGTTTACCACATAAACTTAATATTTTTCAACTTTGTTGATATAGTTTACAATAAATAAGAAGTTTTTCAGGTTTCAAAGACTTATTTTCTTTATACCTAATACATGTACTTTGCAACATTAACTGATAAGGTCTTTTTGAAGCATTTTCTTTAAGTTTCATTTCTACAAACTTTCGATTCAGAGATATGCATATTGCTAGGGACACATCCAGTTTTGACATTCATTGCAAATGCAATATCCATTGCATCGCTTTGAGCATTTTCTTGAATTTTGATATGACATCACCAAACCTTTTGTGAATTTGTCGTTAACTGTCGGTCCGATTTAATATAGTCATCGATCAGTACCCCTTGCTTGTTGTAAGAGGCGAATAAATGGGGCGGTCCTTCAAATAGGACTGCAAAAACTGAGATCCTTGTCACAGCAGGTTTGGCACGATAAAGATCCCTCAGTGCCATAAGCGCTGAACATAGGCCTAAATTTTGCAGCCCTTCACCGGCAATGGTAACGTCTTCATGTGAGTGAAATATTCTCAAGAGAGACTTCAGTCAATATATAGGCTAATCAAACAATCAATCATATGCTATCAATGCTCTCTAAATAGTGGCATCGAATAGCGCTTCAAAAGTTTCATCGGCTTCCAGTTCGATTCCAGCACAACGAACAACTTCCAATCCAGTGTTATGAAGTATCGTACATATTAAGATAGACACCATGAATAACTTAACCGTAATTACACTGTTAGGAAATTTCTCGAGAGCCCGCGCTTCTGTCGTTTGTCAGCATATACATCAAAGTTATTTGTGCGCTTATTGCAAAAACTAAAAAAAATATTTACGGATATTTTTCAACACGCGGGCGGATATTATTTTTTGATAATATTATAATTTGGATTTGTTACAAATAGAAGCGGCGAATCCGACGAACTAGATTACAAATTGGCATGACCTTAGCAATGAGTTCAGCATTAACGTTCATATTCCTAAAAAAATTTCACCTTGCTAGTAATAACCACATCACAACAAGTATAAACAATGGTTTATTGCACATTTTAATATTTTTTTAAAGTATATATATCATAAGTATAAATTACTAATCTTTAATAATCACAAGTGTAAATGTTCAAATGAGTTCATTTGAAAAGTTTTGTATTGATATGAAAAAATCTCAGAATACATCCTTCCATTCAACTGGCAAAGGACGAAACATCCTTCCTAAAGACATTTGTCAACCGGCATAGGACGAAACATCCTTCCGAGAGATATTTATCATCTGGCGTAGGACGAAACATCCTTCCAGAGATATTAGTTAACCGGTGGGTGACTATAAATGAACATCTTCAAACATTACATTGTCAATTACCACAAAATGACAAAACTAACTTAAAAAATCTTTCAAGTACTTGCTAAACAAGTATACGTTACTGAAATGAACACACTTCATGTACATTATGAAATATTGCTTTAAAACATCATATATTCACACCTTTGATATTGGGACAAATGTAAGAAACATCTTTATTCTGAACCCTTCCATCTGCATAAATATATTTACAGTTGATTCTCTGTACAGGAATAAATACAGATGGTCCAAAAGTGTCATATAGGTCAAGGGGTATATTTATTTATTAATCTGGTCTACAGGGAGGATAAACAAATCTAATAAGGCCATGCCAATTTGTAATCTAGTTCGTCGGATTCGCCGCTTCTATTTGTAACAAATCCAAATTATAATATTATCAAAAAATAATATCCGCCCGCGTGTTGAAAAATATCCGTAAATATTTTTTTTAGTTTTGCAATAAGCGCACAAATAACTTTGATGTATATGCTGACAAACGACAGAAGCGCGGGCTCTCGAGAAATTTCCTAACAGTGTAATTACGGTTAAGTTATTCATGGTGTCTATCTTAATATGTACGATACTTCATAACACTGGATTGGAAGTTGTTCGTTATGCTGGAATCGAACTGGAAGCCGATGAAACTTTTGAAGCGCTATTCGATGCCACTATTTAGAGAGCATTGATAGCATATGATTGATTGTTTGATTAGCCTATATATTGACTGAAGTCTCTCTTGAGAATATTTCACTCACATGAAGACGTTACCATTGCCGGTGAAGGGCTGCAAAATTTAGGCCTATGTTCAGCGCTTATGGCACTGAGGGATCTTTATCGTGCCAAACCTGCTGTGACAAGGATCTCAGTTTTTCAGTCCTATCTGAAGGACCGCCCCATTTATTCGCCTCTTACAACAAGCAAGGGGTACTGATCGATGACTATATTAAATCGGACCGACAGTTAACGACAAATTCACAAAAGGTTTGGTGATGTCATATCAAAATTCAAGAAAATGCTCAAAGCGATGCAATGGATATTGCATTTGCAATGAATGTCAAAACTGGATGTGTCCCTAGCAATATGCATATCTCTGAATCGAAAGTTTGTAGAAATGAAACTTAAAGAAAATGCTTCAAAAAGACCTTATCAGTTAATGTTGCAAAGTACATGTATTAGGTATAAAGAAAATAAGTCTTTGAAACCTGAAAAACTTCTTATTTATTGTAAACTATATCAACAAAGTTGAAAAATATTAAGTTTATGTGGTAAACAAATGATATCTGATGAGTTTAGATCTTTATTTTTAGGCGCCCGCTTTTTAAAATCACACTTAATTCAATTAAAAATATTTATATTTCTTGTATTCGCTCGCCTCATAATTTTTATCTCCAAAATTAAAAATAATATTTGTAAAATAATTTCGCCCTCTCGCCTCACTTTTTTTGTTTGAAAATCCGAAGAACTATTTTACAATTTGGTTTGGCCTAAAGCATATGGTGCATGAAAAAGTGAATGTAATGAACAGTGATTATTCTCATAAATCCACAAAGAGTACTAAGAGTAGGGCAAACCTCTGGACACAACAGAGGTAAGGGCGGGTGCTTATTTAATTAGGAGCACGTATCTCCTCCTGATCGGTTGCACGGAGGAATAACACACGTTGCAAATAAACACTGAAACCAAGGCTTGTTCATTGTGAAATTGATATGGAAAATCTGTACTTGGATTCTTGCTAGAATTATAAACTGACAACAGGGTTTGAATACTCGTTTATATTGTGTATAGTTCATACATACATTCTGTAGTATTTAAAATATTTTAAATTCTTGTATTTATCAAGCGGGGGTACATGTAACTTATGCGCAACATTTGCGTAGTGCAGGTCGGACTGCCTGGACAGTAGAATATGAATATTGTACAAGCAGTGCGCGTGTGTAAGATCTACTTGAAATCATACATATTTGATAAAAACGTATACATTTGTGTCATATGGGATAAAATTTAAAATGGTTATTAAACTCATACTATATATGAAATTTACTAACATTAAATATGCATTATACATGGAATAAAATTGGAAATTAAATTTCATTTTACGGACACGTATAAATTTACTGTAAACTCCAATTAAATCTGAAACTTCACGAATAATATAAGTTTAATGAAATATAATATCTGTAAACGCCAAATTTCATGCAGTGTATACTCGCAATCTCTGGTGGATACATCAACGTCATCAACAATAGGGGTATTGTTTTATGAACAAAAGTTTGTGAGTGGAATTGTTAAAATACACTTCTTCTTCAGGAAATGAATAAGACCGCTTCCTTTGCAATGGTGGCACCAAAGACATCTGAACTCATTTCTGAAATCAACTTACTTAATAAAGTTACATTTAAAGCGTGGATCCCAGATTACAATCCTTCGATTAAAGTTCTTCTGCAAAGACACACCGACTCTCTTTGGATTGCATACTTGCGAGTGCCCAACATTGGATTGTCGTTTTGGACAGTAAGTATAAACCTAAGATTTGCTTTTAGTTAATAGGTAATGTACTAAATCATTTATCTGAGGACAGTGCAGGCAATGTAGACAATTTGATCAATGATGATTCCAGGCAATATTACTATAAATTCCCCAATTTACGCGAGTAGTTAATGAAAGGCGAAATGACTCGTATACGTCAAATAGCGTGAATATAAATTCGATCGGTGTCCGTTAATCAAAAGTTGTTGCATATATATTTTAGCAACAGAAAATTCAAAGCGATTAATTTGATGTATCTCGCGAAATTACGCGTGAATAAATTCCTCGCGTACATTTATCAATCTACAGTATAAAGACATACTCTTATCTCACCCTGTTAACATGCAGCGATATATACCAAATATTAATAGAAGAAAGAAGTACAAGTATTACATGTAATATCATCAGGAGAATGCTGCGAGATGAGCAAACATAAACCTAGCTTTATACAGTTTCGTGGCTAGTTTTCAACCCCCAAAGCCTTTTTGCAAATATGTGTAGGGATACATACATTCGTTAGAATTATAAAGTATTTTAACGAACAGATGTTTTTAGAATTACATTCAGAAGGAACAGTTTGGTAAAATTAGGGATTCTGAAATTTTCAAAGAGAAAATGCACATACTTTAAAAGTTTGAATCAGTATTTACTCGTAAGATGGACAAGACAAGTTTTCTATGAAACATTTTTCGTGCAAAATACACGAGTTTGGCAATATAGCATAAATATCGTTATCTAATATTAAGCATTTCAGACCCCCCCCCCCCCCCCCCCACGATGATGATACAGTAAAGAGAGGTTCAAAGCTCTGTTACCTGTCTGGAAATCTAGAATTAGTTTTCCTAATTTTCCCTAAAATATTGCGCAGTTGTACAATGTGAAATCAAGACACCAGAAAATGCATTGTATTTATCCAGAGAACTGTTCTCATTTTTATGGGATACTTTTGTACAAATCAACAGGTACTCTGCAGACTACCATTCGGGGTTTTATTCTCTACGTGAACGTAATGAAAAAGTGAAGATAACGAAAAGGGATCAATCTCATGGGAATCCTATAAAGAAAGTGTCTATCGGGAGTAAGCATTTTTTACTTTTGATATAAAACTTACGGCAGTGTGACTGGTCGGCAGGGGGTGCTTACTCCTCTTAGGCACCTGATTCCACCTCTGGAATATTCAAGGGTCCGTGTTCACTCAATTCTTAATGCTGTATTCATTTTAGGAGGTAAGAGATTGAAATAGCTATGTTCGTTATCTTCAACTTTTTTCTTTTGAGAGTATGTCCATCACACAAGTCAAGGCCAGACATACAACACGGTCCATTCGATCGTTCTAGGTTTTTTTTTTAAAAGTACCAGCAGTCAAGGAAGTTTTCATGCTAAAACAATTGTCAGGTATAGAATAAAACATAGATGTCATCGAAAAACGCCCCAGTCTCCGGATCGGAGTTCCAAAGAGAGGACCTAGACAGTATGCCAATAGACTCGATATTAAACGTACAGCTGGTTTAACCTCACAAACAATACAGAATTTATATCACTGCGCGTATCATGTCTTTCAATGGTTTAAATCTTGAAAATATGATTAGTTTTATCTATATGTACATTCTGTTTTCAAACGTAATTAATTTTAGGACTACGGAGATATCCGATTGCTTAAAGTTTCAAGTTGTGGTGCTAACACCTCGTTGCTGATGGAATTCCCCTCACATTGGGTGAACAGAGGTAAGCCATAGGCTATTTAACAATATCAATATATCCCCTCGCACAAAATACAGTTATGAATCATGATATTACAAGCAATAATTTCCACAGCTGTTGCATGTACATGTGTATACGAATTCACTTTTTGAGGAAAAAAAATCTCTAGTATCTATATTTTTCTCTACTTTACTTCAAATTTTGCAAGTTTTACCCAAAATTACATACAGATTATTTTTATTAAGATTAAAAGTTGAAGTTTAAGGATATTCACGATTTGAAATATAAACTTGAATTTTGACGTCAAAATACTTGTAGACTAGATAATACAGAATTTCATCTTTGTGTTGCTTTTGTTTACATATTTGTCTGAACTGTGTAAATCTGAAATAACTGAATAACGAGTGTCTCTGAAAATATCTGGGAAATGTCTTATATTGCACATTTTATATCACTATTAGTGATTTGAACGAAATACGTCAACTGATTTTGAAACTCCAATGTATGTGATTAATTAATATGTTTTGTCACATAGAAAATAAAATATAGAAACGGTCCGTCCATCCAGGAGGGGTAGTCCTTCAGTAGTACGCATCTACTTACATATACTAGCGGGAACAGAAACTGCATTTTTAAATACATGAAAGAATAATTTAAAAAAATAACAAGGAACAAATTGGTGGGTTTTTTTGTAATAATGTTAACAAATGTATTCGTTACAACATTTCATAATCCATTAATGTTAACGTCGAATAACGTCAATTTCAGCACACTCAAAGACACTGGCATTCGAACTTGAATTAACAAAAAAGTTAATAACCCGTGTGACCACCATTTGCATTCACGCATGATTGACAACGGCGCCTCATTGATGCCACTAAAGTGTTCAGAAATGTTTAAGGGATGTTGTTCCAGATGTTGGTTAAAGCCTCGCCTAAATCAGCCAATGCCACTGGCATTTGGTAAACGGCGTAGACGTCGTTCCATTTCATCCCAGATGTGCTCGATCGGCGATAAATCGGGGAAAACAGCTGGCCAAGGCAAGACATCGACATTCTGTTGAACAAAAAAGTCCCTGACTACACGTGCACCATATAGCCTTGCGTTGTCCTGCTGCAGAGTGATGTGATTTTGCTGTCTCTGTATGAAGTGTATCACATGGCGCTGAAAAATTTCGTCTCGATAGCGTACGCCGGTGAGATTTCTATTGACAATTTGTAGAGGGATCCTTCCACGTGCTGTTATTCCACCCCACACCATAACGCTAACTCCACCGAATTGTCGACGTTGCACAACGCAAGCGTCCTGGTACCGCTCTCCAACGCAATGATACACTCTACAACGGCCGTCACTGCTATCCAAATGAAATCTGGATTTCTCAGTGAACAGAATATTGGCCCAGTCCTGTATTCTGAATCGCAGATGTCGTCTGCACCACGCTAGTCTAGCGATACGATGACGTTGGAGCAGTATTGGGCGCACTGCTGGACGTCTTGGTCTGATGTTGTGCTCGCGCAGACGATTACGCAGAGTTCTTGGACTGATTGGTCGAAGTCCAGGAATGCTACGAGCAGTCAAACTTGCTGTCTGGAAACGATTTATCAGGTGCACAAGTCTAATGTAGTTGTCCTGTCGACGCTACGTCACACGAGGACGCCCAAAACGTGGTCGATCCCGAGTGTTACCAGATTGTAGGAAAGGTCTCCATAATAACTGGATGGTGTTGCGATGAACTCCAAAGTGTCTTGCTACGATATTTTGTGTCATTCCAGCTTGAAACATCCCAACAGCCCGAATACGTTGGTTTTCGCTGACTCGTGGCATGGCAGAAGGGTACATTTTGTCAAAACTAAAGTGATTTCCTTAACGATTAGTGTCCAAACAAACCTTTTTTACTTCTTACCGCAAACAGTATTGGCCAGTAAAACTCGTTCGTACGAACACTTCAATAAACAAATTGAGTTCACTAACCATGGAAACCATGGAAAAGTCCGTGCATCTGAATCGGATACTAACCGATATTGTTAAAAAAAAAAACATGACCTTTATCGATTGTTTAGATTTTATAAATATAAACAATGAATACAGAAAATTATACTAAATTTTATAATGCACAGTTTCTTTTGTCCGCTAGTATATATAGTTTTGAATACACAGCCTAACGATTTGTCTTGTTTTAGATTACTACAAACACACAAACCCTATGGACTATAACATGATAGAATTCGAGGCGGGTATTACAAGGACCAAGTCAGCTGATTTGAATTCACAACAAATTTTCGGGATGAGCATTCTATTGGACGATGTTGAAGTATGGAATTCAACCATCTCCCTCGCAGTGAATTCTACAAATGTAAATGTATGAATGAGTATATTATATACATAAATTTGTATTACAAATCGCATTTTCCTCTATTAACCAACCAATTTCAGCACGCGGCACAATCCGTTCATATTGACTATGAACAGATCATGAACTAGTTTAAAGCCCACGACTGAGAGAGCGTAATGATTTGAAAGAATACAACATCTGTTACAAAGATCTCGCAAAGTCACACCTCGGTTCTGCAAACTCTAAGATTTTATATACACATATTTATATTAAAAATTGCATTTTCCTCTATGAGCCAACCAATTTCAGCACGCGGCACAATCCGTTCATATTGACTATGAACGGATTATGAACTAGTTTAAAGCATGCGACTTAATGTCTTAATGATTTGGAAAAAATACAACAAAGATCTTGCAAAGTCACACCTCGGTTTAAGATTGTGAACTTACGTGGATTATCATCCCAATCTTCTGGTCTCCTAGCTCCAAAATAGAATTCGCCGTGCAATGTTGATAAAAGGCAAGGCAAGACGAAGTGTGACGTCATGTCTATGTTATGACGTACGTCACAATACGACTGTAACATGGATGTATCCTAGGAGCTCGTTTTATTTCCTGACTTATACAAGCTATGTAAACAAACAGTGATTTAGTAAATAAATATAAGAAATGAACATCACTTTTGAGCTGTTCATGGTCAATATGAACGGCTCAACAGTGATGTTCATTTCTAAATATATATATATATATATATATATATATATATATATATACATACATACATATATATATATATATATATATATATATATATATATATATATATATATATGAATGATCTTACTGACATTTTTAATGAGAATGCATTATGTTTGAATTCTGAATCTATCGTAGACAGACAATCAAAAAAAGTATTGCTGTTTTATTATGAGGCAATGTTACATCATTTATCGGTGTTCAATGATTGGAATATATGATTGCTTTGTTACGGCATTCATTGGTTGGACTATATCACTTCTTTGTTACATCATTTCTTGCTGTTCAATGATTGGAGTATACCACTTCTTTGTTACATCATTTATCACTGTTCAATGATTGGAGTATATCACTTCTTTGTTACGTCATTTATCACTGTTCAATGATTGGAGTATATCACTTCTTTGTTACGTCATTTATCACTGTTCAGTGATTGGAGTATATCACTTCTTTGTTACGTCATTTATCACTGTTCAATGATTGGAGTATATCACTTCTTTGTGACGTCATTTATTACTGTTTATTATCATATTACGTGATGTGATGAAACAGGTACAATACGCACTTTACATCCCACATAACCTGACGCTATCAAACAACTATGATATATAATTTCATATCACCTAACCTGATGTTATTAAACACTTATAATGCGCGTAGGTAATTTCAATATCACAAAGCCTGATGTTATCAAACAGTTACCATATGTAACTTATAAATACGACGTGATTAAAATACGTAACTACTCACTGCAATAATTTTTTTTAAAAATGTCAGACATATGCACAGTATTTTGACAGTGGCAATTCTATTGTTAGAACAGAATATTCTATAACTGAAATATTTTGAAACGCCCTGAAATGAAATATACATATAGATAAATGATAAAATTCATGAAACATTTTCTAGTTTCAGTGCATAATTCTATCACATCATTTGGTCAATTATATTTTCTACTCTTCTCCATATTTCGATTCTTATTACAGGCGGATTCCCTGGTCAAGATGTCGATAGTTGATGACCTCGTGAATGGACCTATCGTATCGTCCAGCAATATACCACTAATGCTAGTCATCGAAACACCAGCGAACACGGCAGAGATTTTAAATATCAGGTTATGGACAGGAAATTTCTTGGGGACAGGGGAACCAGCAGCAATCGTTAAGAATGTGTCTTTTTACCGTGCTGACGAAAACGTTACGTGTTATGACCTGAATGCACTTTATAACAGCACTGAAAACTCATCGGTTCAGAACTTTGCCCTAATTTATTTGAAGTATGTAAATTCTGCTACAAACAATATCACTAATTTGATAAATCTGACTTTTGAGGTCAATATTGTTCAGGAAGAGATGAACTTTGGAGACACTTCTCTTGTGTTTGTCACCCTTGGAAATGTGACGTCAGAATATGAGATTAATATGAAGATACCAAAAATTTTGAATGACAGAAACAATACATTGTTAGAACGGTTTCCTAAATTATTGGACGGCGATAACAACACATGTGTTGATTTACCTGTTAAGGGAAATTTCCCTCCAATATTTTGGACAAGAGTTCATACCGATTGGTTTAGAATCAATGTATCACCGTTCGAAATAACATTGATTGGGAAAGATATATCTTGCCAACGGAATGGATATAAGATTTCTCAGGTAATCCAATCTGAGCAAATAAGGTCTTAATAGAAGACCGTATAAATGTGCAATGTTCAATTTATGATTTTTTTTTTCATGAATCAATGGATGATGACATTGAGCTGACAGTAGTTTTATATATGTAAATGTTTTTATGCATCAAAGTTTAATATAATTACAGGTATCCTTCCCTACCTCGAGCTCAACGAATGGATTCCATGGAGATCTGAAGTTTTGTGATGTAACGTATAATGGTGGCATGGACAGAAATAGTAGTAAATGTGTGTATAATTGTCAGTGCAAAAATCAAGTGGAATGTAGCGAAATTATTTTGTTCATGGCAAATCATGAAGACGCGTCGTATTGGAATTTATGTGAATTATCCGCAGTTAATGTTTAATGAAGAACCATCGCAAAAACAAACCAACACCAACAAAGACAGCACATCCTCCTCCACATCTGCTTCGTACTTATAAATGTATTGAAAATAGACGTTAACGGCAAACTAATAACTCATCTGTATGACAAACGGGATGATTTCAGCTTCTCCATCGTCAACTTCCCATATCTGTGTAGCAATATTCCATTATCATCTGTTTATAATGCTTATATCTCTCAATTGATTCGATTCGCAAGAGCTATTTCTGCTCTGCTCATGATCACTTTTTTAATCGAGACAGACTATTGACAAAGAAGTTAATGTTACGAAGGTTTCAACAATCTCGTTTAAAATAAAGGTATTTCGCTAATTCTATAGTGGTTATGAAGATCTAGTTTGCTAATATAACCTATCATTGGGTAAAATGCCGTCTAAAGTTTTTCATATCAATTCTTATTCCGTCTAACTACGGATGTGCTTTGCGATATAAACTGGCTACATTAAAACACTAAAGCTATATATGTCAAAGATGGGGTGTCATCGGCCTTTACGTTAAAGGTGTCAAAGATATTAATTTTGTAACAGGGGATACAACGATTCATATATCAGCCACATGTGCTGCCTTTAGTTTCTAGATTTCCTCTTACTTTGTTCCCTACTGTCAGACAATGAAAGGCGAAGATAACGAACAGTGATCAATCTTATAACTCCTATAAGCAATACAATATAAAATACAATATTCACATAGTACTCATGTTATGTGTTTTGGAATTGCTACTTTTGTATTCATCCAGCTAATCAATGTTACGTAATACAGCATTAACGAATTTTATTGAACAACAAACTTTAAAGTCCCTGTTTACAGGGATGCTTACTCCTCTTAGGCACCTGATCCCACCTCTGGAGTGTCCAGGGGTCCGTGTTTGCCCAACTATATATTTTGTATTGCTTATAGGAGTTATGAGATTGATCGCTGTTCGTTATCTTCACCTTTCATCTATCTCAGAGATCCCTGCAGAAACACAAAATTGAATGCAGGGCATACACGAACCCTTGGCAACACCAGAGGTGGATCAAGTGTCAATGAGGAACAAGCATCCCCCGTTGAAAGGTAAAATCCCCTATGAACCCTCTATCTTGATCAGACACGCGAAGCAATCCGAAGTTAAAATGAGTTTATAAAGAACGGCCAAACATTTGGTATAAATCACGTCGACCGACATTCAACCGAATAATAGTTACAAATAACATCCATATAATTTGAAAAATGCTAACTTTAAACGAGACTGGTGAACCCCATTGACGTAAATGTATTTGTCACACGCTAAAAAGTGATCATACGCAGAACATACTCTCGGGTATCCAATAAGATGTGAAACAAAACACCACATGTAGGTGATAATGGGAATATTGCTACAAAAATATGGACTGTTGAAGATGGAGACGCTAAAGTTCTACATTTTGTTGATTTTTATAGTTTGTTGTTAACGCTTATATTAAGCATCGTCAATGTATCTTAATGTCGGGTTAAAGACCACAACAAGAGTTTTTCATTATGTGGAAAGTGTTGGGTAAATTCTAGCTCATAAGAATACAAAAACCAAATAAAGGAGCATAGTGTGTGTCCATATGAATGTCATAAGAAGATCTGATATCTGCATATATACTTTAGAATTACTGCATATATATTGTCGATGTGATATTCCGGCAGTGTTTAACAAAGTACTTTCTTGGATGACCAATCATAAGATTGAAGTATTTCCGAATTCCATTTTAATGATGTCAAAGAGTCTAGTCTTTGATTTGAGGAATGGTGGTGTAAAGTGTTGAGAATTCGTAACTTTGATGCTGTTGATTTTGGAAACTTTTGTGATTCCAAAGGACTAGATAGAAAAAGGGGCATTTATGGCCCCCTCTTCAAATTTACTCATTTCTATTCAAGTAGTACTGCACATTTGTATGAATTAGAATAAATATGATTTACTTTGATATTTGTCAATATTGCTTGCCTTGCAGCGCATTGAATATATCAACAATCATTTTGCTCATTTTCATGAATAGACTGAAAGTTCAAAATTTGAATTTAGAATTATAACATTTTAACAACTTCAAATTGTATCACCATGTATTTGATCATAATTTTAGATGTATACATCTTTTAAAGTGTTTAATCCTCATGTTTCCATCGTTACTACACAAATACTCCTTAGCAACAACCAATATTGTGAATATATACATGTAATACATGCCATGAAATCAATTCAAAATAAATCTAAAATGGTTCATGTTTCATTCCGATTGTTAGGCACACTGATTTTGACTACGGATAACTCAATTTACCTGATCAAGATATAGGGCTTACGGCGTGTATGACCGGTCGCCAGGGGATGCTTACTCCTCTTAGGCACCTGATCCCACCGCTGGTATATCCAGGGGTGAATGTTTGTCCAACTATCTATTTTGTATTTTGTATGTCTTGTAGGAGTTGATCACTGTTCGTTATCTTCACCTTTCATAAATATTATTTACAAATGACAAACCAAGAATATATCTATATCTTTCATTTCTAAGCAACCAAATGTCGGTTTTACTTGAACAATTGACTGACGTTTTGGCTTTTGTTATCAAGATATAGGAAAGTGTTATAATTTGAAAATTTTGTTTTACAAAAATATAGTCAGAATCACTGTCTGGAATATCACCAGCATATGGTAAAGATTTATAAAAATCAAAGCTGGAACCATGCTGTTGTCAGTAGAGTGCTATGTACATTTATCATATACTTGGTAACGATTATACAGATTATCCACTGCACGATACAGGTGACGTCACAATAGCCGATATCATCGATCGGTCCGAAAACCCTTATCACATATCAGACCGGAGTGCAAAAATGCATATCAATCAGAAATTAAGTATTCGCTAGTAATAATCAGTGCATCAAAGTTTTTATCATGGTAAATTAATGTGTCAAGGGTTTTACTGTAGTAAAACAATGTATCAAAGATTTAACCCTAGTTAATCAATGCATCAAATTAGGCTAAGTTAATCAAGGTAATTCAATTATCAAAGTTTTTACCATAGTAAATCAATGTATCAAGATTTTTTTAAACATAGTTAGGTAATGTATCAAATCTTCCTTGATCTATCTTTAAAATGCTCTAAATAAACCCGCATGTTATGAAAAGAATACCTTGATGCAAAATCAGCCCTCCAACCCCACACCAGATTACCCACACCCCAACCCTCAAAAACACTATAATGTATATATGTATGCAAGATTTATTGATAAGTATAAAATGTGCAGTATATGATATAAAAAAAATTATACGCCAAAACCCGTATGATATATCATATCAGCCCTTGGGGCCCCATATCAACCCTCGGGCTGATATGGGGCCACTCGTGCTGATATGACATGATATGGAATTTAGCATGTAATATTCTCTATGTATATGGTAGAGTTTCACATATCATGTGTGCAGCCTTTAAACTGCCTTTAATTATCACACTGTACATCTACAATAGCTGGTCGTGTATTGGGGTCACTTTTTGTTTGTTGAGGTTTTTGCCGCTGTTGTTGTTGTAAATAAAATATAATTCTTATTCGCTTATTCAGAAGTTTAAACATTAACAAGGCTGTATGTGTAGATCATACAAACTGTGATTGATATATTTTCATCAGGTTTTAATAATAAATGATATTTCAATAGTCATTTTTCAAACCAGTTCCTAAAATTATCAGCTATCACTTAAGTTCAATTCATGTGGAGAAAAACATACGTTTCTAGTTACACTGAGGTGTTATGTATAATTAAAAAACGGCACATTTCATTTTTTGATGAAACTATTTGTTTCGGCACGACACGAATACCCCCGCCTGTAATAAAGTCAAATGTAGGAAATCCATCAAAGTATAGCATTGAATGAAAGGTGAACACAACGAACAGTGATCAATCGCATAACTCCCACAAGCAATACAAAATAGAGAGTTGGGGAAACACGGAGCCCTGGGAACACCAGAGGTGGGATCAGGTGCCTAGTAGGAGTAAGCATCCCCTGTCGACCGGTCACTCCCGCCGTGAGCTCCATATATCTTGATCAGGTAAACGGAGTTATCCATAGTGAATGTGGTATTTAGTACAATGAAGAACTCAACAGCAATTCTTGATATGTTTTACAATCATAAAATAGATATATATACATTAATTTTTTCTACGTTAAAGAGATACAACTCCATAAAAAAATCAACGAACCAGAACAAAACTCAAACTCGATCTGTAAGTCATCAATAAACACCTGCATACAAAATATAATTTCAATATATCCATGTGTTTAGAAAAAAAAGTCTGGAAAACTGGTCGTAACAGTAATTTTTCTAAGTTTAATGGGCACAACTCCATCAAAAATCAATCAACTAGAACTAGAACAAAGCTCAAACAGTTTCTCTAAGTTATCAATATACACCCGCATACAAGAAATCAATTCAATATCTTAAGGCTTTAAAAAAAAGTACGGAAAACTGGTCGCAATAGCAATTTTTCCATATTAAAGAAGCACAACACCATCAAAAATCAAGGAGCTGGAACAGAACTCAAACTCGATCTGTAACTCATCAATATACATCTGCATACAAAAAATCAATTCAATTTCTCAAGTCGTTTAGAGAGAAAAGGTCCGAAAAACTGGTCGTAACAGTACTATTTCTAAGCTATTGGGACACAACTCCATTGCAAATAAACGAACCCGAACAAAACTCGAATTCGATATGCAATTCATCAATATAGACATAAAATAAAATCAATTCAATATCTCAGATCAAGGCGTTTAGAAAAAAGGTCCGGAAATCTGGGTGTTGCGGAAGGACGAGAGGATGGACAAAGGTAAATCTATATTCCCCGACCACTTTGTGGCCGGTGCATAAAACTTCTTTACCTGACCTTGAACCAACAACCCTCTGCTTGCAAAAGTAATAATCTACCCATTGTGTCACCGCCATGGAATGAAGCATATATATATATATATATATATATATATATATATATATATATATATATATATATGAACGTTTCAACTACCGACTATCATCTAATTGATAATGGGTTTATTATATCATACACGATATATTACATTTGTATAAACAAGTGCTTTGACTCTCCAAGGTAACAACATTAACTCCATATCTATTTTACCTGCACTGTTGAGGTGTAATAGTTGTAAACGAACTCGCTATGAATGTTGTTGGGGGAGGGGGGCTTAAAGATGGTTGGTTGGTTAAATAAGATCGGAAAACTAGAATATTTTACTTTACAGAAAACATCAAAATGTAATCCGAACATCATAAAACTAACCCATGGCCCAAGTTGACGCAGTTCCAACCGTTTGCTAACGTGCATCAACGACCTTATCACAACTGGCGGATCTGATATTTTTAAGGCGGGTGATGAATTTGAGGTTTTAGAATTTCATTTCAAGCTTTTCTGCGGATTTTTTTTTATTAACTCCGGGTCACAATGGGAGCTAGTTATCATTGATCAACCCTACAAATAAGCTCTTC
The DNA here is from genome assembly GCF_947568905.1 of Ostrea edulis. NCBI lineage: Eukaryota > Metazoa > Mollusca > Bivalvia > Ostreida > Ostreidae > Ostrea > Ostrea edulis. The sequence goes on along the minus strand of NC_079172.1, from coordinate 68,967,695 downwards.
CTCAAGTTATAACACGTTATTGCCTAGTTCTCAACTAAAATCAATGTAGATCCACCACGTAGACCTAGAGCAAAAAATAATGAAATATAGGTGATCCCGAAAAGTGCTCGAAGCATGTGTTTATAAATATAAAATCAATTTGTTGAATAATGTTTTTAGGAAACAAACTGTAGTTGACTCTGGATTTCTGGAAGAAAACACATCTCGTGTGTTTGGAAAAATTCGTGCCACTGAATTTCCTCCGTCTACAGCTTTTGATTTTATAAATTAATTATATAAACAACAACTGTTTTATTAATTTTCAATATGAGCAAGTTTACGAACCACAAAAAGTTGAGTGCTGAAAAATATGTTGTAATCAGACATTTCATTGTCTAAATATCGTTGTGGTTCACGTTCTTGCTCAAAGTAAAATGTTCAATATAAAAGCTTGAAAATAAGAAAAAGAATATCCCAATACATTACAAATTATGCTAACATTAGAGCCTAATATCTTGTTGAAGCGAACAGCTTGGACAAAACACATTTCCGGTTATAGTAAGCTAGGGTAACAAAATTAAAGATTTAATCCATTAATTGTAACTTTACACATGGATAGTTTTCAAGAACAAGAGTACCGCAAACGATACAATACACGCCCGTGGGACAGTGAAATTCAACCTGGAAGCATATTGTACACTCTCAGTTGATACAACACACATTCTTAATAGAAAAGCCTTAAAGTGGGACATGGTGCATCAATCCATCTGACATGTGAACTGATTATGTACTAAATATTCACTGAGAGTGAGGTTGTGACAAAATGTTGCTGCAATATCTATTTATGATGATAAAAAGTCCAGGAAACCATTTGATCTACTTTTAACCCTAAAGTAGGTCATGGTGCACCAATTAATTGAAATGTTTGAAATGTGAACTGATTATGTAATTCTCTGAAAGGGGGTTTGTGACTAAATTTCAGAGAGGAAGCCTATGGCTAAATATCAGAGCAATATCTGTATCCGTAATCAAAAAAGCCTGGAAAACCGTTTGACCTATTTCAGCTGGATTGACCAATCCAGCTGAAATGCAAACTGAACTTGTATTCCTCCCAGAGGAAGCCTATGACTAAATATCAGGGCAATATTTGTATCTATAATAAAAAAAACAGCCCGGAAAACTATTTGACCTACTTTTAGCCCTAATGTAGGTCACGGACGGACCAATCCAGCTGAAATGCAAACTGAACTCGTATTCCTCTGAAAGGAAGCTTATGTGTAAATTTCAGGGCAATATCTGTATCTGTAACGAAAAAAAGTTCGGAAAACTATTTGACCTACTTATAGCCCTAAAGTAGGTCAAGGATGGACAAATTCAGCTGAAATGCAAACTCACTCTTACAGTTTTTAAGGGAGATATTGTGACCAAGTTTCAAAGTTTTACATGCATCCGTTACTGAAAAAAGTCCGCAAAATATTACCCGGGACGGACGGACGGACGGACGACCAGTCAGCCAGCCAGAAGAACAGGAGCACGGACAACACCATAACATAATACTTATGACGGGTGTATAAAAATGGAAAAATAGTTTGTTTAGCTTGTTCTATCTAGTCCTTTGCTAAACGTTCTTTGGAATTTTTACAAACTATATTCAGTTTCAAATCAATATATGACCATCTATTTGGGACCCGTAGATACCGAGGCTATGAAAAACATTACCTGAAGATAAATCTAGAGTTCTGGTGATTCTTGTGTATAATGCCGTTGAACGAAAAATGACAATCTTCATTCAAACTTTACAGTTTCAATGAAGATACGATGGTATCGTAGCATGTAATGCCAAAGTTCATCAATACTTTTACGCACTTAATTGAAAGATTCTTTATTTACCTCATTCCACTTCTGTTTTTTCGGTCTCATTAATGTTTTGTCTATGATTCTGGCTTCAAAGGATAAAGAGGTTGTTCAAATACCAGTAGGATTGTATTTTAAAGATAATGAGTGTAGTACGCCACCTTTAGACAATGCGTAGTAAGGTAGAAATATTAAATTTGAATCAGTTACTGAATAAAATTAGATTAAAGGACAAATACCGAACCAATAATATTTGATAACTGAAACAAATTGGGCTTTTTTTTTGTTGTTGTTGAAAATTACTTTTTTTTATCATGCCCCTGACTGCTCAAAACAACAACAATTAATTTGTTACATACATTATTTATCAAATCAATGTAAAACATCAACCCACAATGATTTGTACATGGTTTGATGATAATTTAAGAAGGATATGTCAATAAACTTCTCATGTATCATCATATCTTCATTGGCAGAACTATTTTGGAATATTCTTAAATTTCTACTTCATATTTGTGATTTACTCATATTGCAACTCTGCAATTCTATTACATTTAATAGCATTTCAATTAAAATTTAAACAGTTTGAATAAAATCAAAAGCATATTACTTAAGCCGTTTAATTTCGATGTCAATCAATCAATGTCTGTATCACTCTCATTGATTTTATCAATAATGCTATACATGTAAGTTTCACTTAACACATCATTTATTAAAAAACAAATTTGTGATGCAAGATCGTATGACCAAATAGTAACATATTTCATAACATAGTCTATTTAGTATGCCAGTGTTAAATCCACGAGTCAATTCAAAAGTGACAATAGTTGAAATTTCATCGCATTTAACTAGAGCCCTGTCATCTGGTGTGTGTGACCGTTTCAGAACTTCCTCCTCACTATCAAATTCGTGTGCATATTTTGAAATACTGGATAAGATGCAGGCTAATCTTCGTCTCCAAATTTGCTATTTTTTTCGCTGCAAGAAGTATGCTTCTGTATAGCAACTTTCATTTTCCAGACGCGATGTTTATAGAATGCTTCTTCGACAGCTCAGTCTTTAACCATCATCCACCAATTTCAAATTACATTTACTGCATTTATAGAGAACAAGTTCATGAGAAAATTCCTCATTTCTACCAGCTCTCCCCATTTGTTGTACAAGAGTGTCCATTTTACAAATAGCCCATTTCACATGGTAACCTATAATATACACTATTATGAAGCTTTAAAAAATTACACCAATTCCTGCTGACTTTGTATAAATTAACACTCTTATAGTTCATCTAAATACACAATAAAGTTCTATCACAGTTGAAATAGACTCGATGATTATCCACATGCCCTTTTCCGTATCTTCAACAGAAGAGCTGAAATTCTAATGTTTGGTCTGTAAAAGGTGAAGATAGCAAACAGTGATCAATCCCATAACTCCTACAAGCAATACAAAATAGATAGTTGGGCAAACACAGACCCATGGACACACCAGAGGTGGGATCAGGTGCCTAGGAGGAGTAAGCATCCCCTGTCGACCGGTCACACCCGCTGTGAACCCTATATCCTGATCAGGTAAACATTTGTTATTCTAGCAACCCATTCCAAACTATCATTAAAATAATTAACTTTCACATACCATTGGAGAACTGTTTAAGCCTCATCAACAACGATATATACGGATGTTTTTAATCAATAAGTCTTGGTTTTATTTCGTATACAAATTGTCGACTTATAGCATATTTTACAGCAGCGTAATAAAAATGAGGGGCTTAACACTAGAGGGTTCCAGAATTCCCGAACAACAATGACACTGAATTGTGTCAACTAGCTGTTGCAGTCTAACAGTTTCGTATGCCTCCGTCGTACACTCACGCACACATTTACTTCGACGGATTCAAACTCCTGATAAGTGATGGCATTCCTGGGTTGGTGTGAGCAAAACATCCAAGGCGTAATATCCGTCAGTAACGATATTGTGTCATTTACTATGAGGGTGTGTCAATCATTGTAACTGTAAATGCAAAGCTGGTATCGGAATTGTTGTCATCAGTGCTGTATGGTATCTTTTTTCGGACGAAACAGGGATTCTTGAGAAGAGGTTCGGAATCAACGACATCAAAGGAAGACGTATCGGACATCCAGGACGTCACACAGAGTTTGGACAATGTTGGGGTCACAATGGTGTAGGAGAGAGAGAGAGAGAGAGAGAGAGAGAGAGAGAGAGAGAGAGAGAGAGAGAGAGAGAGAGAGGTACATGTATGTATGTGAGAGATAGTGTGTTCGTGTGACAAAGGAGTGTGTTTGTGAGAGAATGTGTGACAGAGGGTAAGAAAAAGAGAGTAAAATATTTTGACTTCAGTAAACATATTTGTACAATATAGATGTTTTTCATGTTTTGGTTTTTATTCTTGTTTTTCAGTAATTACAGCGTCTCCATATGAGTGAAAAATTCTCGAGAGAAACGTTAAACAAGACACATTCACACTTCGATATCTTATTGAACGTAGATGTTGCCTGCAAACTAACAACTTGACTTTATGACAAAAGGGATGATTTCAGTTTCTCCATAGCCATATTCCCATATTTAAGTAGCAATAACCCATTATCACCTGTATATGGTATTTATGTTCCTCAACTTATTCGATACGCAAGAGCACGTTCCGTGTATGATCAGTTTTTAAATCGAGGCAAGCTAATGACAAATAAGTTAATATTTCAGGGGTTTAAAAAAAATCTCGTTAAAAGTAAGCATTTCGCAAATTCTATGGTCGTTAAAACAATCGAATTTACAAATACAACTTGTCATCAGCGGTTCTTTGCATATTAATTTTGACTCTGTTTACCTTTCTTGGCACACTGATTTTGACTGCGGATAACTCCGTTTACCTGATCAGGATATAGGACTCACGGCGGGTGTAGCCGGTCGACAGTGAATGCTTACTCCTCCTGGGCACCTGATCCCACCTCTGGTGTGTCCAGGGGTCCTTGTTTGCCCAACGCTCTATTTTGTATTGCTTATAGGTTTTGTGAGATTGATCACTGTTCGTTATCTTCACTATCCATTACTTCGATTACTTGATCAAGATATAGGGCTGACGGTGGGTGTGACCAGTCAACAGTGTATGCTTACTCTTCCTAGACACCTGATCCCACCTCTGGTGTGTTCAGGGCTTACTCTTCCTCGACACCTGATCCCACCTCTGGTGTGTTCTAGGGAGTGTGTTTTTCTTTTGGTAATGTTATATTCTTTACAGGAATTATGAGATTGATCACTGTTCGTTATCGTCACTTTTTCATTTCCAAATATCAAGTGATCCATCCAATACAGAGAACAATTCATCATCTTATAAGTGCAAAAATGTTAATCTGAATATGTAAGGATGCATTAGATTTTGTGTTTCTGTGAAAATATACCTTTCCTACTAGATATATTCCTAATCTGAATTCTGAATTAAGTTCACAGTAAAATAGTGCTTATTTTAGTATAATCTGCTTTATAAGCTAAATATCAATATGAAAAGATGCTTATATTTTCATGTTTTCGGAACATGGATTGTGTTAATTAAATACAGGTTCTCGATAATACTTTCTTATGGAACTTCGTTTATTTTATTTTGTGAGAAATTACATTGGTGATAACCCACACTTCATATAAAATTCAGTGATAGAAAAGTGAGTCACCTTTGATGTCACCATTTTCTAATAAACGCAACACTCTGACAAATATACACACAGAAAAATCTTTAAAGATTTCACCACAATAAATAAATTTCGAAAAAGAAACAGATGTAGAATATTTTTATATTTTTCATTAATTTGGTGTTCGAAACATATTTCTGCACCATTAAAGCTTTCCACGAATACTTGTACTGTCCAATGGTTGCCGTTTCGTGTCCACCTTGATTTTGCTTTCATTTTATAATATCCAATTTATACTCATTCAAATCAGTAAAACACAAATAATTTCATACGAATTTATTGCAAATTGCTACCTCTCTGTGTGGTAAAAGTTTTATCTTTGTACAAGTGAATGTCTCAAAACAAACTCTTTACTATACAACTTTTGGGGGAGAACCCTTGTATATGTACGTCAAAATTAACATCAAAGTTGACGACGTTGTCAGTTTAATATAGGGTTTTACGTTGAATACATTACAACTGCTATTGAAGATAAAAATGATAATAACCAGTTTTATAAAAGGCATATTCTCAAATACCATATATAGTATTTTTGTGAATTTGCCTGACAGAGCAGAGTTTGGCCAAAACCACACCTTGTTTGTTTTTTTTTTAATTTAAGAAACCAACGAGGTGAATTACAAAAGTAATTTGCGGTGATTTAAAGAGCCTGTGATGGGTAACATCCATAGTAATTATCAAATCAAATGGATAGAAGCGATGGAAAACGAATAACCAACATCCAACGAATTCGAACTCTATAAGATATATGTTTCTCAGGTATAACATGTATGTTTCTCAGGTACGGCCAGTGTGTCACTAGGATCGTCCTGCCAGTGTGTCACTAGGATCGTCCTGCCAGTGTGTCACTAGGATCGTCCTGCCAGTGTGTCACTAGGATCGTCCTGCCAGTGTGTCACTAAGATCGTCCTCTTATCGTGTGAAATCTGAATAATCGAAAATAGATAGAACCCGAACATTTTTATTGCATCCTTTTACCTTTTTTGTCCCCATGCTATCACATATTCATGATAGTGACCTTCATTTGTGTTTACGGTTTTCCAATCACTAATTTGATTTATAAATAATTTGCAAAAACACACAAACTTAATTAGAAACGATTTCAAAATAAACCGTCGATATAAATCAATGTCTAATGTCACACAAAATAGAATTATATCTTTTAGTAAATATTTCCCCATACAAATCTCAGCTTTCATGTTTGATAGACATATTTCTTTGATGGTTCAAATATATGTGATCGTATTATAAATGAATTAAAATAGGTAAATTAAAAATTTCTTCCGTAGGTTTTAATTATATGTAGGTCAATAGACCCCTTTCACAAAATATATTATAATACAGATAAGTTATAATACAGTTATTTTGTTATAACGTCACTATTATATTTCTGGATGAAAGAAACTAAGTATCTGCAGAGGTGATAAAACTTGCATTATTATTCAGGGTGTAGTGTCATTCAGTGAGGTAAAAAACAGAAACAAGAATGAATAGGGGTATTGATATTTACTAGAAAGATTTTCTCATTTATTACCTCACGGTATTCATTTTTACGTCTTAAATTGATACTAAGTTATCGTAATAGAATAAATCTAATGGTTTGTATGACCACACGAAGATAACGAGCAGTAATCAATCTCATAAATCTTTTTAAGAATACAAAATTAAGAGTAGAGCAAACACGAACAACTGGACACACCAGCGGTGTGATCAGGTGTCTAGGAGTAGTAAGCATCCCCTGATGACCAGTCACACCCACCGTGAGTATCATATCTTAATAAGATATTCGAAGCAATCCGTAGTCAAATCATATGTTAAAAAACGGTCTTGTAATTGGTAGGAGACACGTGACAGCAATCGACATAATGACAAGTTGTATTTGTAAATTAATTCATTATAACGATTGTAGAATTCCCGAAATTGATTTAAAACAAATGACGGTATTGTTTTACAAACATTTTCAGTTACAGTTAAAGTTGAGATTGAAAATGTTTCAGGTCATTTTTTGACGTCATTGTGCTGACCCCCAATATGATTCTTAAACACAAGAAATTAATAATAATCGTTAAAATCGACGAAAAGGCATGAAATAGGTATTTTTCACGAATTTAATTTTCAAAATCTATTGTTATTTTCGTTTCATTTATACAACAATTTATTATTTGAATATAATACCTTTCATAAAATGACATATGTGGATGAAATAAGTCTATGTGTATAATCTATCCTCTAGTTATTATGCAGGAATAACAGACGTTTGATTTGTAAGTCAAGTAAATTTCCAAAGTGCAAAGATGCAACAAGCATCTGGGTTCTTCCAAAAATACATTATAATTTAGATTGCAATTTACAAGGCTTGCGATACTTATTTTTGAATTATCTTGATGAACTTCGGGAGGTTTCGTCCGCGGGTTTGGTATTTCTGAGATATTCTTCAAGACGTACTTTTGAGGCAATATTTCATTCAATTATTATTTAGTATGCTAATGTATGAGTCATTGCCAAAATTGGATTTTAAATCCTATGTCAATGGAATTGTTTTCAGTTAAAAGATGTAGGGGTTCTTACAATTTGTTGTCTATGTTACAAATTTACTCCCTCTACCTGTTGACTTGCGTTTAAGAGCTATGTTGCCGCGCATTTAAAATCTTTCATTTAAAAATATGATATTTGATGCCATTTTAGCATAACGTAAAAGCAAAAAAGAAGTTGCAGTTGACATTATAAACTATGCTTAACATGAATAGTTACATGTCTTCCTATATTTTGCGTTTTCAATCCAAAATCAAATGGTTGGGACGAAATGTCATATTGATTGATATGCTGATTTAGAAAACAGGGTGTCTTTACGGCAGCAGCACAACTGAATGAAAGCCGAGGAGGACAGTGGAACAGTATAAATTGACATGTCTGGGATACATCTTCTGTGCTGGGGTTTATTGCTACTTAATGGTGAGCTGTTTTACACAATCTTATTAATCAAGATAAAAGAAAATGTTTGATTATTAGAACAAAAATGATTGAAAAAAGTATTTTTCATATTTCCTATTTGATATAATCCAAAGAAATATGTCAATAGTAAGTTATAGAAATCCAAACATAATTTGTTTAATTCAAGCTGTAATCCCATATATTTTCTGTAATCATTAAGTCATTCCTGTCATATTAAATACAACTCCCGTAGAGTTGACTGGAAATGCATTGTGCAGGCGGTAATTTAAAATGCAAGTGGATTGGTCAAATAAAAACTGTAAAGGAACGGGTGTGAAAACCTCAGAAAAATGACGTCGTTTGTCGAGTCAATTTTAGATCCCATTCTATATAATATACAAAAAAAAATGATATAGATAACATGAAAAAGTGAAGAAAACGAACATTGATCAATATCATAAAACAAACACGGCCCCTTGACACACAAGAGGTGGTATCGGGTACCTAGGAGGAATAAGCATCCCGTGTTGACTGGTTACACCCAATGAGTCCTATATCGTGATCAGGTAAACGGAGTAACAGCCTTGCAATTGATTTGAAAAATAATAACTAAATGTTGTATTCGGTGAGGTTTAAAGGGCCTGACTTACAATAGGAATATACCAGTATTGCATAATCTAACTAAACTAACAATAATAAAAAGAACAGTAACCAATCTGATAACTCCTATAAATAATTCAAAATTAAGAGTAGGGCAAACACGGACCCTGGAGATACATTCTTTGCACACATATTTTGAATACGGATTACTCCGTTTATCTGATCGAGATATAGGGCTCATGGCGGGTGTGACCGGTCAACAGGGATTACTTACACCATATGGCACCTAATTCCACCTTTGGTATGCCCAGGGATCTATGTATTTTTATATAGGCGAGCAAGGTTATCTATCGTTCTTTGCAATGGAGGGAAGTTTGCATGTTGGAATACAATTCAAACAGCTTCTCAGTGGGGAAGATGATAAAATTTGTTTTTTAGAAAGTGCATTCTGTTTCTATCTGCAAGCGAAAAAGTCAAGCGCATTACCAATCGTGAATATTTTTCACTAAAAGGAATGCAATCTCGAGAAGCAAATGAGGTTTAAGCAGATATCTTCCCTTTATAAATATTTATGCATTGATCAATGTAATTTATGTTTCTAGTGAATGTAGGTGGTTATATGGTATCTGGTGATTGCATGCATTACGTCATGGCTGTGTCTATGGAATGTGTATACAAACAGAAATGCAATGAGTGTGATGATAAAATACACTGAAAAACTTACTAAAAATAGTAAGGCATTTCAATCCTCTTGATCATCTAGATATCTTACAAAGTGAGGTGACGCATGCGCTAAAGTCAATGTTTGCTATGGGGAGAATTTGAAAGCGCAAAAGATATATTATTTGAAATGACGACGTTTACCTTGCATTAAGAGTGGAATTCAATGGTTTCAGTAGGATTGTATTGCGGAAAAATCATTTATGGATTAATTCAGGTAAGTTTTGGAACGATTCACATCAAATGTAACCCAAACTAAAATCGAACTGAAGCGCGACTGATTTCCCGTATACTTTATGAAGGCTTGAACAGAAAGGAGGGGGATAGAAAAGACCTAATATAGATAGCCCCTTGTTTCCTTTGAAATTAGGTGTCTAATAACAGCCATTTGAGAATACGGTCCACTCCACTTATATTGAAGTCGGTTATATTGAACTATCTGTTATATTGAAGTTGAAATAAATCCCCCAGAAGCAATATTTGTGTAGTTCAGCATTGGTTATATTGAACTTTGGATATATTGAACAATTCAGGTCAGTCCCCTGTAGTTCATTATATCCGGAGTAGACTGTAATTATGCTTCATGAGATCTGGAATGTAATTCAAACTTTTATTCTCACTGCTACTGTATTTTGTATTTGTACAGTTTAAAACTCCTATAAATTATACAGAATTAAGAGTACGGTAAGCACGGACCCCTGGAGATACACTCTTTGCACACTGATTTTGACAACATATTACTTCGTTTACCTGATCGAAACGTTCGCATTTCGTAAATGCTATGGTCGTTATAACGATCTAGTTTGTCAATACAACCTATCATTGGGTCGAATGCTGTCTGATGTGTTTCATACCGATTTTTAGACCGTTCTTGGCACACTGATTTTGATTACAGATAATTCCGTTTACCTGATCAAGACATAGGGCTCACGGTGGGTGTAACCGATATACAGGGGATGCTTACTCCTCCTAGGCACCTGATTCCAACCTATGGTATGTCTAGGAGTCCGTGTTGATCCAACATTTCAATTTGTATATTCCTTGTGGGAGTTATGAGATTGATCATTGTTCGTTTTCTTCACTTTTCATGGTGTTGATAAACGTGTAAATGTTTTACTGAGGCGTGATCATCAAACGACATCCAATCTGGGAGTTCAGTATTTTAGATATCTAACATTCAGCCTAAAACTTAAAGATTTAGAAGTTTGATATTTGGATATCCAATATTAAATTCTAAAAGCTGAATATTTAATGTTTTATAATTTGGTTATCTAATATTAAGAATAAAGGTCTTAAGATTTACAAGTTTCATATTTTGGATATCTAATATTAAGCCTAGAAAGCTGTATACTTTTGATATCTAACATTAAGTCTAAAACGCGGAAAATCTAAAAGTTTAATATTTTTTTTCTAAAATTAAGCCTAAAAGACGTTGTTTGATATTTTTAAAATTGTAATCGAACGCCTATACACGGAGTTTACAAACCTAGGGTAATATGTTCAATAAATTCAAAGGTTTTAATAGTATAGCAATTTTATAAATGTTTACGTTGGATTTTCAAATTGCGATAATAAAAACAAATTTTCATTATCGTGTTTTATTTGAACATTCATTAAAACGTCAATAATCAAATCGAACGATTTCACGATATAAAACACCAAAAATTCTAAAACGATTCATAACCTTGATCTCTAAATCTTAATTCAAAATATAACATTGAAAATCGATCGTGATGAACAATCGAAGAATCAAATAGAAGGATATATGTTCAATCAATTGAAACAGATTATACTTTATTCCAGTAACATTTCGATAGAAGCATTTAAATCCTTGATTATGAGTGGCATACTTTTAAGAACTTTTCGTATTTGCAATCGTATTGTAGTCATACATGCAAGTATATAATTTGTAGTGTTGATAGTCTAAGTCATTTATCAGGGGTGGTGCATTTTTAAATGTTGTTTCCTGGACAACAAATTAAAAGTAAAGAGAAAGGTAAACCTGCATGATGAATTTTGCACGCATAAACATGACAAACGATAGGGAGGATGAATAATTTATCGAGATTATTTGAAACATTTTCATAACAGCTGCAAAATATATTTTATACTCCTTTCAAAATGAGGTATCGTTGAATTTCAAGTAGCAATATATATCTTTATTCGGTTTCATGAAAAATTGAAGTCATGTGTCAACCATTGCATATAATAAAGTATTAAAATATGTAACAACATTAAATCGTAGGTTTTGCTCTTTGAACAATTAAAAACGTCTTTTACTATTTTTAATGAAATTCCGATAAAAAAAATCTGCTACGCTAACAAATTTGAAATGGACGTCACTTATTTTAAAACTACATTCAGGGGGTCCGTGTTTGCCCAACTATCTAGTTTGTATTGTTGATAGCAGTTATGAGATTGATCACTGTTCGTTATCTTCACCTTGCAATCCAAAGGCTGTAGATTTTACCAAATAAAAAGTCGTAGATAATCCTTATCAGTCAAACAATCGCAGAAACATATTTATTTGTGTGCAGCGAGAATTGCCGAAGGATTAAACACATTAATACTGTGACTCTCTCTGTATCTTTGAACAGGATGAGAACATATATGTGTAATTCTGAAAGCATGCACACAGGTGAACGCAAACAAAACATCTTAAGCAAGATACTCCTTAAATTTTGCCAAATTGTATAATAATGACAATTCTTTATAGCATGTCTCTAATAAGAAACACAATCGAAAATTCAAATTGTTTTTACACATAACAGAAATTCATAAAACTACAACATGAAAAGTGAAGATAACGAACAGTGATCAATCTCATATCTCATATAAACAATACAAAATAAAACGTTGGGCATGCATGGGCCCCTGGATATACCAGATGTGGGATCAAGTGCCTAGGAGGAGTAAATATTCCCTGTCGACTGGTCACACTCGCCGTGAAGCCTTTATCTTGATCAGTTGAATGGAGTTATCCGTAGTCAAAATTAGTATAAAAAACATACTAAATTGTAGATTACAAATTGATACAACTTATTTTGTTTCATCAGAGATCAGTGTGTCGGATGACTTGCTAATTGAAATCAAGTAGCCGGAACCTATAAGTAAATTAATGTGTAGTATGGTTAGACGCAATGATATAATTAGCGTCTGGAGATAAGCCACCAAATAATTTGCATGCAATATTACGATATAACTTTATACTGAACAAAATTTTATTTCCCGGCAATATAATTGACTCCATTATTTGATTGTTGCAAAAATGTTGATGAATACCACTATTTCTTTTTCATATTAGAGAAGTAATTCATTCAATACAAAATTCAAACTAGATATTTCAATACTGTTGATACACATTTTGTTACGGAGTGGACCTTCAATTTCTGTTGTGAAAAACCAATCTTATATCGTTTCTTCAAAGTAATCATCAACGACTGTGGATGATTAAGCCCCGTATAACATTACGATGCAGGATTTATTCATTAAAAGGGTGAAGATAATGAGAACAGCGATCAATATCATTGTATAACGATATCAAGGTAACAGTTGTCAAGTCTGTTTTAAGTTTATAAATATATATATATATATATATATATATATATATATATATATATATATATATATATTGACCTTAAATCTACAGATACCTTGTCAGGCTTCTCTCTATCTTTCTGTTTGTCTCTCTGGATATGTATTTATGATGATAAGCTGCTTATCTTGATTTTCTAGAGGTATAGCGTTCGTTCAGAATGCGGAAGGTCGGGGTTCGTTAAAACAGGTGATGACAGTTCCATAGCCAAACACTCGACATCAAGTGTGAATGTCACGGGTCCTCAGAGATGAGCTTAAAAACGGATGTCCCGTATCACAGATGGTGTGGCACGCAAAAGAACCCCCACTGCTCAATGACTGTAAGCGCCAAGCATAGGCCTAAATTTAAAGTCATTCGCCGGTCTTGGTGACGTCTCCATATGAGTGAAAAATTCTCGAGAGGGACGTTAAACAAGATACAATCAATCAATCAAAGATTTTATTGTCATTTATTCGCAAAATAGCACTGTTTGTTGTGCATATAAAATCAAATGCTGTGTATTAAGTGATTTCTTTTGTTTTATGTATTATTCGTTTTACAAAGATAACCGTTAGTTTTGCAATTTGGTCTGTTCGTTATGAACCAGATCGTTAAGATTGCTTTTATGCATATTCGTTTTGCAAAAAGGTCCATTGATTAAGCATTTAATGTCATTTATCAAATGTTATGGTAACAGAAATTAAATTGAGTGTTCAGTTTCTCTTACATGATATTGTTTGACCTTTCCACCGCACAAAGTATTTGTTTTTGTGATTATTTGCCTTTGATTGATTGATTGAATATTATTTAACGTACCTCTCGAGAATATTTCACTCATATGGAGACATGACCATTGCCGGTGAAGGGCTGCAAAATTTAGGCTTATGTTCGGCGCTTATGGCCATTGAGCAGGGAGGGATCTTTATCGTGCCACACCTGCTGTGACACGGGGTCTCGGTTTTTGCTGTCTCATTCGAAGGACCGCCCCATTTAGTCGCCTCTTACGACAAGCAAGAAGTACTGGGGATCTATTCTGACCCGGATCCCCACGGGACTTTTAAAAGACCTGTATTTTATTATTGATACAATATGTATTGGAAAATTTATTATATTCATTCGTTTATATACCACCAACAATCTGTTGATGGGGTCTTGAAATAATCACGCGTTTAGTATCTCTATAACTTTAAGAAATTTACAAAATTAACATGCATTCTCTGACTAAAATGATTTATTTTCTTTTTTCCTTATCTCATTCACATTAGGTAAAAAATATATCGACTGTCTGTAGAAATTATGAACTTAAATTTCCGCAATCAAATGTTGAATAAAATGTTTAAAATATCGATATCACTGATTTCTTTCATAGAACTTGGAAGATATTATTTAACGGCAGATATGAACTCGACGAATTCCATGGAAAACGTTCCTTCTACCACTAAAGGCGTTGATCTGACCACGACAGATCTGATCACAGGTAATGATGCAATTTAAGACATTTATGGGGGTTCTTTTTTCCATTTCTAGCTTAGCTCATCTGAGTAAGTTTCTCTTACTGGGTTGTCGCATCTCTTCGTGTTCTTTTCACATGTTCAACTTTTCCTCAACTAAAAAACTACTTCCGACAAAATCGCTCCAAAGTAATATCGGTTAAAGTTTCTTTTTTTTCAAATTGAGGGTCATATTCATTACAAAGGTGGAATTATGTAAACAGGAAGGAGATTTTCAATAATATTATTCTGAATAATCAATTAAGAAAAAAACACCAAACTTGTATAGTAGCTTCAACGTGCATTTCGTTTCTTAAAAGCCAAGTTAGTTACACCATGTCAACGAGTGGAACCACATACCTCTTTTGAAATAAATTAAACTAGGAATTCACAATTATAATGAGCAACGGCTTATTATAGAATACGGTGATGAATATGTACGGGTGTAATAGTTGGGCAAACACGGACCTCTGGACACACCAAAGGTGGGATCAGGTGCTTAGGTGGAGTAGGCATCCCTTGTCGTCCGGTCACATCCGCCGTGATCCCTATATCTTGACCAGGTAAACGGAGTTCTCCGTAGTCAAAATCAGTGTGCCAAGAACGATCTAACAATCAGTATGAAACACGTTAGACAGCATTTAACCCAATGATACGCTGTATTGGCAGACTAGATCGTTATAACGACCATACAATTCGCAAAATGCTGACGTGAAATGAGACTGTTGAAACCCCTGTATCCTGTACCATTAACTTGTTTGTCAGTAGCTTGTCTCGATTTAAAAACTGACCATACGCAGAACAAGCTCTTGCATATCGAATCAGTTGAGAGATATTTAAGAGTCATTCTCTGTAAGGATCAACATTTTTATTATAGGGGCGGAAAGGTACCCTCACCGATTTTGCTGAAATTTGGCATATAGTGATTATTTGATACCCTCTCATAGAATTTGGTACCAAAATTCGAAATTGAGGTACCGTTGCCATGGTAACAAGAACACTGTGAAAACAGCTCCCAAGATGCTTAAAAATGCTCGATGTTGGCCTGTTTTTGATTAAACATAAACAAATTAATTTTACTGATGTACAAATTTCTCTATTGCTTGCTTAAAGATTAGGTTCAACATAATAAATTCTTGATAAAACATCCATAAATCAATATTGGATTACCAATTGTTCCTGAGGTTGAAAAATCAATGTTTTAGCATTTTGACTATTTTTGAAAAAAATCATTTTTAAGCCATTTTATGACATCATTTACAAGAAAACACAACAACACACATCAATGAAAGTTATTATGATTTAATTCATCCCATTATGTGTAAAATATAAAAAAAAAACGACCAATGTCTTATTTTGCTAAATAAAATTATATAGCTTGAAAAATTGGTTGCCATGGTAATATGAAAAATCTCATAATATGAATATATGAGTCAAATTCTAATAATTTATCAATATAATATCCTTAATATATTAAATTTGGCATAAACAATGATAAATATCATGAATTCTCATGTTGTGAAATATTTTAGTTGCCATAGCAACCATAATTCAGTATTTTATAACAAGGTTTTAATAAGTAAACTAGTATGCTAATTTGTATCAGAAAGCATTACAGGTCTGTTTATTACCATGTGGTAGTGTAAACTCATTGTCATATTATATTTGAACATATAAATTGATGTAAAAGTCTGCTTAAATTAGCAATATAAATTATTAATTCTTTTGTTACCATAGCAACCATTATAAGATACATGTATATGGTTCCTTTAAGTTTTGAAGAAAAGTGCTGACTATAAAACTGATTTGTGTCAGGAAGCAGAAACGTGTGTGCCTATTATTAAGTGAAAGTGTTCTGTCATAATCTTAATAATTGTTATAAAGTACAAATTTCATAATTTCCGTGGATTAGTCATAAGTTGGATTAGTTGGTGTAGCAAACATTTAAAAAAATCTTCAATTCAAAAAGCATTGGTAGAAGATAATAACATTTAAAATGAAAATCATTTTTTTTTCAATGTGTTTGCATTACTTTGTATTGAATAGAATTTTTACTTTTCACAAGATAAAATTACATTTATCTCTAGGTATTTCCTGGAAAAGCATTATATGACTCTGTTTAATCATTTGAATTTAATTATTACAAAGGGGAAAATATGAAGAAAATGTGTTAGTATGGAAACGATAGCAACCATAATCATTGAAAACAATTTAATGTACATGTACTTCAGTAGATTTATTCTATAATATCATAACTTTCTCTTTGTATTAATTCATAGGCTGGTTAAGATATACATGTACTAACTAAGAAGGAATTCAATTTGTAGTTTAGTTGCTATAGAAACCTACTTCCATGGAAACATTATGTTGGCGATTTAGATTTCTTTTCATCTTCATTTTAAACTACAAGTATTTTACCTACTTATACTCAGTTAAGTCAGTTTTGACCAGAGATAGCTAGTCCAAAAGTCCTGTTATGAAAATGTTGGTAATCTGACTGTTTTGTCTCCATGGAAACATTAAATAGGAACTGTAGCAGCTACATGTAACTGTAGTATATTAATGATTGGGTATGCATTCTTTTCCAAATTTTGTGTCCATCTTGGTTATATTAAGAATATGAATTTAAAGTTGTCCTGTTTCTGTCAGACTTATCCTGATTGTTTTCTATTAGATTAAAATTGTACATTTTAAATTGCAGTCTGTGAAGCTCTCAGTCAGTGCAGAAAATAAATTAAACAATCTTCAATTATATGTTCAAGCTTTATCTAAAAATGAGTTTGTAAATAATGACTAACACACTATTATTTGTTTTTGCATACATATCAGTATTTTTCTGTAAACTATGGACATGTACAGTTGCATTGTTCAGTTGAGTACAGTTCCTTCCATGAAAGGGATGAGAAATTCAAAAACAGGTCATCAAATATTCTCCAACAGTTTCAGCCTCTGTGATTTTCTCAGTGGACACATTCCAGCTGAACAATCTTTAAACAAGTTCCAGCCATGTTGGATCCACTTAAATTTTAATGACCCACAACAGTGTTGTCATAATGATGATGCTGAGTATTATACATTCCTCACAGAAAATATTTCTGTCTTAATTTCATTTAGAACATCCAATCTTGAATCTGCACCCCTGACTGTCAGAGCTACAAATGTATATTAACAATAATAAATATTTCTTGCTGATTAAAAGTTTAAATAACATCAGAATGAGCAATTGCAAACTTCAAAATTAAATTACATTGACAAATTTATGTATATTTACAAACGTTAAAGTTAATGTGATAAATCTTATTCACAAACACCTATCGACACAGGCATTTCTCATGTACAAGATTTTGCTTGAAGTTTATATTCAACGGTGAATTGCATATAATGGAATTGGATAGATCTATATATTTGTTTACTGTCTAGTTATTTTACAAACTGAGGCAAAATGAATGATAGTAAAGTACTTACGGATCTGAATTGTTATGACAACAGCATTGGACACATTTAATGCCACCTGTGCGTTTCTTTTTCGGTTAATTTTTCTCAGAAGTTTTTGCATACAAGTTCTCCCTGTTGTAATCACGATCGCAGCGTAAATCCACTGATACATTATCCTTGAAAGCTACATATCGAGAGCATAACGGTCTCCGACAAACACTTAAGTATGAAATGTAAAATTCTAGTTGATTTAAAGACTTAAACCAGTTCAAAATATCCAAATCACCACTCACGAGTTTCTACTTTCACTTCGGAAAAGGGACATAACTTGTCTTGATCATGAATATACTTGGAATACGCATTGCAGTCAAGAGTCGAGGTGATCTAGATTTCGGAAAAACTCGCATATTTTCGCAATAGCGCAAAATTTAAAATCAATTTATTTTCTTAAATGAAATATGACATCTCTAATTTTTTGATATGTTATTCTAGTAGATACGATACACATTTATCAATGTAAGAACAATCCACCAGTGGTTGTGTTTCTGTACAAAATTGAAACAATTTTCTCTCATTTTCAGTGGGATTTTGGGGTATTTGAGGGCTTATATTTCATGTTAAGGCGTTGTAGCAAATTAATTTTATTTTTAAAAATTACACACAACATAGCTTAATTGAATAGCAATGGAAATTAAATGAAAAATGAATATATACACATTTTTATAAAGGAAAATTCAATATTTACTGAGGGGCACGTCTTTGCACAAAATTGGATGTCTTGTTGCCATGGAAACACGAGTCAAAGCCCATTTTTAAAGGTGTCATGATTTAAGGACTGAAGTATGTATACTTTGTGTAAAATTTCGTCAAAATCCGTGTCGGTCGTTTTCCACATGTTTTGATGCTTACAGAGAATGACTCTTAAACACCATATGCAGGTGATAATGGAATATTGCTACATAAATATGGCGTGGCTTCATGAAGTAGTTAAGTAGACCAAAACTACTCTAGCTGAACACGAAACATTTTAAGAAAAAATAGACTATTTCTTCATCTTCTTTGGGATGGAAAACAAGTTGGCTATTTGTTGAAATCCTTAGAACGTTCATTGATCGTTATATTCGATTTAATCACGTGTTAATCGTGCATTTCACATCAAAATAAACTTGTACAAATAAAGCAATATTATAATCATTCACGTTTGATCTAGATTCATACTGATACATCGTATGTGGTCCCACCTGTTGATCCCACCTCTGGTATATCCATGAAGTAGATAAATAGATCAGAACTACTCTAGCTGAACCGAAACATTTTAGGAAAATTAGAGTATTTCTTCATCTTCTTCGGGATGGAAAACAAGTTGTGCATTTCACATCAAAATAAACTTGTAGAAATAAAGCAATATTATAATCATCCACTTTTGTTCCATATTCAAACTGATACATCGTATATGTATGTGATCCCACCTGTTGATCCCACCTCTGGTAAATCCATGTTTCCGTGTATGCCCATCTCTCTGCTCTGTATTGCTTATATGAAATGTTTTGTGATGATCTAAATCTCATATCAAAGATGCATGTTGTAGTCTAAGTGTAATCCACGAACGACACTAAATCGCAAAATTAGATCCTCCGGTAGTCAGATGTACATCGTTTCTCTCTCTCTCTCTCTCTCTCTCTCTCTCTCTCTCTCTCTCTCTCTCTCTCTCTCTCTCTCTCCTAGCAAACTTGTAAACTTTCATATTTTGTTGATGCATTTAGATCCAAATGAAAAAAAATTTTCCTTCCGTGTGAATATAAGTGCTTCTGGAGATCCAGCAAATGAAGACGAAATCAAGACAAACATGAGCACAGCGGTAAGATATCTGTATATCCTGTAGAACTCAAATTCTAATTCTTCAGCAGAAATGTGTGTACTTAGACATGCCCCAAAGTCAGTACTACAAAGGTTCAGAAATCCGTATCCTTTAGATATCTAGATTTTACGAATATTTCTTTTATCTGTTTTAGGTATAAATGTGGAAAACAGTGATATCTGAAAAAAAAAGATTTACATTTGGAAATATAGATTTCATTACAAATGCAAGTTAATAACTGTGTTTGTGTTTCTGTTTGGTTAAATTTTCGAGAGACACAAGGCTTGGTAAATTAGGGATCGAGTGTTTGAAAGAACCGCTTACAACGAATACATTTTATGATGCGTGTTTCTCCATTATACACTTGTTTTTGTTTGGGTTTTTTTCTTTTCTTTTTTGTGTTTTTAAAACGACTCTTTCCCTTCAGCTGATGTGAATTATGCTACACTATACATTTACGTCAAATGAAAAAAGTGTTCTTAATGATCTTTTGAAATGAAATATATAAGGCAAATGTTAGAAAATTGAAAAATCAAAGAAAACCCATCAAAATTATTCCATGTGTTTCAGACATGTATCACTATTTAGAAACCAAGAATAATCCTAAGTTCATAATGAAAGAAACGTTAATATCTGAAGATTGACAGTAAAGTAATAGATTTCTAATGATCGAAATTATTGGAAAAATCTGCGTGATGGACAAAAAACTAGGTACACTGGCTCGTTAAAACGCATCCTATGATCTTATGAAGTATACTCTCACCTAGCTGCAATATGTATCCCTATCCGATTTATTTTATTCTGACGTTTACGGGATAGGGCTACAATTCCATAGGATCTCCGTAATGGTGCAAAATAATTTTATGAATAACCGATAATAAGCTCCGTGTATTAGTCCCAAATGTTGTTCACATCAAAAAAGAGTACCAACTTTGTGGTTGGGTACGTCTAATAAAGGTGTTTTTATTAAACATCATGTGCAGCATGCAAAATTATTCGTCTGCTCCACCATGATTGTTATTGCGAGATCTCGTAGGTGGATCTACTGAAAAACCTAAACATTGAAAATCTGCGCGAAAATGTAGTTAGTCGACCCACTCCAACGAAGAAAGGAAAATCTTTCAACTCTGTTGTTCGTTTTATAGCTTGATATTAAATCTAAACATTTTTGATACCAACGAAATTGTTTTCTCCTCCGTACTTGTCCATTAATGTAAATACCACCTTATATGGCATATGCAAATAACTTGACAATCGGCAGTTGAAACTTCAGCACATCAAACATGGCGCAGAAATATGAATCGAGAAATTGGAATATATAACAAATCGTAAGTTGCAGGTTGTAAATTTATATATTGGCTAAGAAACATAGAAAATCATTTTTATTTACGTAAAGAAAGTCAGCAAATGTTAATCATTCCTGCATTTGCACCATTACGGAGATCCTAAGGAGTTGTAGCCCTCCCTCCCCCCTCCCCTCCCCCCCACCCAAAAAAAATGGAGAGGACTACATTGGTGTAGCTAGCTCTCACCATCTAAAGAGTGACGCAAGCTCTCACTTATTTTATATGATTTTTTTTATTTATCCCGGAATGATGAAAATCGTGTTTTGTTTTCAAACAAAATACTCTGAAGTCCAAATTTCACCGTGATTTAGTGCATGATATGAATATTTAATAAAACATGCCTAAAAGACTCGGATATACAGTAAGCGTTCTAATGTTTTTGAAAAAAACATTTATGGAAATTAAAAACATTATTTGTTAATATTTTTTAAAGATTTTATCTTCGAAATAAAATATTAGTTAGAAAAGATTTTCAACAGAAATTGAAACGAAATGACCCCCCCCCTTTTTTTTTTTTTTTTTTTTTTTTTTAGATCTATCACTATATTCAAACGAGAGAGAAAAAAGTACTGATCCGGATCGAAATTCATAAAAAACCCAACTAAAATAATCATATTGTAGCTAACTCTATGTACTTTTCATCAAGAAATTGATTTCCTAATTTTACATCAAGATAATGTAGTTTTCTGATTACAATGTTCTCTATGATTACTTTTCTTATAATTCCGGGCTTGGTGTAAATTTGAAAAATCTTAATAATTCTAAACTTTGACCATTTCATTTTAACTTCTTTTTAAAATATATTTCTCTGATATATTTAAAAAGCATTAGGAAATAACGTTTTCAATTTTCAAAAATATTTTTGTATTCAAAATTTCAGGTCGTCTATCTGACTCGTTTAGATATTCATATTGTGACTCTAAAGTATCTTATTTGCAAACAAAGCACATTTTTTATCATTCCGGGATAAATCACCAAAGATTCATATAAACTAATTGCGAGCTTGTATCAGTCTTTTGATGGTGAAATCATACTTCATACATGTAAGAGGTGTTTTAAAGAGCCATTAAATAATATTTTGGTGTAATGAGCTACCTTAAAACATTTAATGACGCATTTGATATGTAGTTAAAAATAGCAGTGATGACGTATTCTAAAATAGAAATAAGTCGATATTTCATCCTCGTTTAAAGTTAGTATTTTGCAAAATAGTGTGGTGGTTATCGTAAGCGTATTTACAAATTCAAGTTGTTTGTTGTTTGATGTGTTTCATACAATTTGCTTGGACATTCTTTACATTCTCCTTCTCTAGAATATTTACGTTCTTTTGGGGGATAAGGTCTTCTAACAATGTGTTGGAATTCACATGGACTCAAAATGTGCTCCATTATTTACTGACCAGTTTTAGATTCTCATGAGCCAGAATTTATTGAAAATATCTCTCGATGTGGCCTTCAAATCGACATCTATTAGATACCGACGATATTTATATTAACAATGCTGATTTTCACTCATATGTCGATTAGATGTATACCAGTGAACTTGAAATAAATGACACCACAGAGCCTTCCATGTCTGCTTCATATTTGGATACCTTTTTGAATGTATACGTAAAAGACAAATTTAACAATACAACATTATGACAAACGAGATGATTTCATCTTCTCCATCATTAAATGTCAATATTGTGTAGCAGTATTTCATTATCACCTGTAGATGATGTTTATGTATCTCAGATGATTCCATCAGTGAGAACATGTTCTGCGTACGGCCAATTTTTAAATTGAAGCAGGCTATGGTCAAATAAGTTGATGTAAAAGGAGTAAAAAGTAACCATGTCACAAATTCTATGGTTGCTATAATGCTCTAATTTGCAAATACAAGTTGTCATTGGTTCGAGTGTTGTCCAACGTGTTTCATAACAATAGCGAGGCCGTTATTTATACATTGTCGAAATTACACATTGATCCGTTACCTGATCAAGATACAGTGACCACAGTGGATGTGTCCGGTCAAAAGCAAGTGCTTACTTTTCCTGGGCACCTGATCCCACTCTGGTATATTTAGAAGTCCGTATTTGTCTTCTCTTAATTCTGTACTTTTTTATGGGTTTTATGAGACGAATAATCGTTATCTTCAATTATTCATTGATAACCATTTGCTATCTTCACCTTCTTCGTCATAAGGATAGTCAGAAATACACCGTATGGAATTGCTTGTGTGTTTGCTATATCTGAAATGTCATTAAGTTTATGCTGCATATACCATACATCGGGCAATTTTGATGTCCGGAGATGTTTCTCCAAAAATATATTTTGGAATAATAGAGCTTTATTTACGGGATATATTGTCACTGAACGAGTGTGTCATTTATTTGAATATCACATTTTGTACTTTCAATATTTGCGAATATTTTTCACCTATGGAAAAGCCTTAATCAGTTCATTAAACATTTACATTTACTATATCTTATATCTAAAGGCAGTTATTTTACAAATTTTGAGGAGAGTATTGTATGACTCTCGGAGCGTAGGGGATGGAAAATAATTTTTATTTATTGTAAGAACTGGGCAATTCGTGTTTTCAGTAAAATTGGATTTAAATATCCTTGTTTATTTCAGCTTACCACTCTATACAGTGGAATAACTGGATTTAAAAGGATTGAAGTGACTATCATTCAGTAAGTATCAACACTTTAGAGTCGATTATACGATCGGAGTTAAGAGAAATGTTTGGTGAAAGAAGAAACGTCAGTTTTATGTTTGTTTTATGTCCCATCTAAAATTTTCTGCTCACATTGAGAAGGCAACAGCTTTCGGTGAAGTACCACAGATATAGATCTAAGATTGGTGCACATGGCTGTTGCAGTTAGAGTTTTTCTAACGTCTTGTACGGCTCAACTCCTTAATTTTCAAAGTCATGTCTGAAAGATACGCTACTCTCACTTCTAAATGCTAAATGTTTGAAAAATGGCCAATCACTATCAATGTTTACGTATTGTGTTTGACGCTCGAACTCAAGGTTTTCCGATTACTTATTGCTAGCAACTGAGCCACCTCACCATCTTACTTTTATTCATTAATCCTTAATTTCAATAGAACTAATTACCTTCATAGTTTAACATTTATGATTTTACATTCTCATGATTTAGTGTGTTAATCATTGACGTTAAACCGTGAATCTATAATATATTTAACAAACCATTCTGGAAGATTCCACAAGGAAATGAGTCTATACATTATGCGAGGTTAATCTTAATAAATAAACGGAACAAAATTACAAAGATATCAGTTACATACCCTAACCAATTTAGAATAACGAAAATGAATAAAGTTAATAACACAAGTTAAAATTGATTTTTTTAAAAAATGTAAATCCATCTCAAAAGAAATTTGCAAAAGCAAAATATTAAGAATTCTATTAAGGTTATTCGATATTTGCAAATAAGTAAATGCGCAATATAGCTGTCCTCAAAACACACAGTGATGCCTAAGGGTAATAGCAAGACAGGATTTATCAATGAATTGTTGAGAAAATATTAGAACATGACAAAAAACATTATAACACACTCTGTATTTCAGGTTTGTTGTCATCTATGCTGCCTACGATGTAGTTGTCGATAACAGCAACATTGAACAATCTCAAAGCGACCTGACGATAATCATTCATCAGTTGGTTATTAGTCAGAAAAGCTTGACATATTGTGAGGTCGAGTATACAGTGGATGAGGTGGAGTTCATAGACACCAACAACAACGTACAAAGTAAGCCATTTCAAGTTGTTTAGATAATAATGTATATTAAGAGAGTTATCCATATTAAGGGACCTCTACATATCAACGGAGTTATCCATACTGAAAAGAGAAGTATTCACAATGAAAAGGTTCTAGACACTAACTTACCAACATGACGGGAGTTCTTATCAAGGACATTCTGCATATCAAGGAAGATCTCAATATTGAGGTAGATCTCCACATTGAAGAAGTAAAGAATAGAGGTATCAATATTAATGGAGTCGATATGCTCTAATCAGGTCAACTAAAACATGCATTGACCTCATCAAAAGGCTTTGATTGTTCAGAAACTTTGACTTTTATACCTAGATTTAGATAGATAGTAGGTCGATGAAAATGTAAAACAAGTAACATAAAATGAAAATAAATACCATTCTAGATGTTCAGATTATATCAAAAGATGTGACCTACAACTGTATCTTCTTTACTTTCACATTGGCATATTCTCTATATACCAATTTAGATATTTTAAAATCAAAACACGGAGAAGTAGGTGGATTTTACATGTACCTAAGACTTTTGCAAGATAGCGATAAATAGTGTGTTTTCATTCTTTGACAGAGTTCGAGCGTACCTCTGATATTTGCAACATATTCACGGCTATTTTATCTTGTTCTGCTGGAGTATGCACGGAAGTTGGAAATGATGTCAAATGCATGTAAGATTTCATATATATGATTAACCTACATTTTCCCTGATTGACATTGATCTAAAAGAAAATTAACAAAATAGCCTTCCTCTACAGGAATGTTACCACAACAGATCTGACAACTTCAACAGAATTTTCAACAACAACAGAACTTCAAACAACAACTGAACATTTAACAATGACTGAACCTCCAACATCGACTGAACCGTTAACAACGACTGAGCCTACAACCACAATCACAACTGAACCTCCAACAACGACTGAACCTCCAACAACGACTGAACCTCTAACAACAACTGGGCCTACAACCACAATCACAACTGAACCTCCAACAACGACTGAACCTCTAACAACAACTGAGCCTACAACCACAAGCACAACTGAATCACTGACAACAACCACAACTGAACCTCCGACAACGACTGAACCTCTAACAACAACCACAACTGAGTCAACCACAACTGAACCACAAGCAACAACCACAACTGAACCTCCAACAACAACCACAACTGAATCTCCAACCACCACAACTGAACCACTAATAACCACCACAACTGAACCACTAACAACAACTGAGCCTACAACCACAAGCACAACTGAATCACTGATAACAACCACAACTGAACCTCCAACAACGACTGAACCTCTAACAACAACCACAACTGAGTCAACCACAAATGAACCACAAACAACAACCACAACTGAACCTCCAACAACAACCACAACTGAATCTCCAACCACCACAACTGAACCACTAACAACCACCACAACTGAACCACTAACAACAACTGAGCCTACAACCACAAGCACAACTGAATCACTGACAACAACCACAACTGAACCTCCAACAACGACTGAACCTCTAACAACAACCACAACTGAGTCAACCACAAATGAACCACAAACAACAACCACAACTGAACCTCCAACAACAACCACAACTGAACCTCCAACAACGACTGAACCTCTAACAACAACCACAACTGAGTCAACCACAACTGAACCACAAGCAACAACCACAACTGAACCTCCAACAACAACCACAACTGAATATCCAACCACCACAACTGAACCACTAACAACCACCACAACTGAACCACTAACAACAAGCACAACTGAAACACAAACAACAACCACAACTGAACCTCAAACAGCAATAACTACTGAACCTCTAGTAACAACCACAACTGAATCTGCAACCACCACAACTGAATCTCCAACCACCTCAACTGAACTTCTAACAACAACCACAACTGAGCCAACCACAACTGAACCACAAACAACAACCACAACTGAACTAACAACAACCACAACTGAACTAACAACAACCACAACCCAACCTCCAACAACCACAACCCAGCCTACAACAACGTCTACGACCGCCAGCTCAGAGGCAGCAATCAATGGTGAGTACAATAAACAAGTTAAGGTAACTCCATACTCGCAGTTTTATCTGATACAAGTTTAAAATGTGTATTTATTTCCATTCATTAGAGTTAAAACTAACAAATTATCAAATGAAATACATAGGTCAAGTGAGACGTACATAAACAGAATCAATTTTCCTTAAACAGCGTTATTAAAATTCCACACAAACTGGTTATGACGATATAGAAGCATTCATAACAATTTCATGAAACTGTATCTTCACAAAAATACAATACAAAATGTCATACAAAATAAAGGATATCATCGCATAATAGACTTGATAAAGAAATCAACAGAAACAGAGTTATTGTTCTTGGATTCAATATTTTGAAACGTATCATTGATTATTCATCTATAACTTTGACGTTTGAAATATTTTAATTTTAACAAGATTTTTTTACAATAACTATAAGAAAAGACTCGTATTTGAAGAACGGCCTAACAATTGGCATAAAACACATTAGTCGACGATCTGTGCAAGTTGTTGATCCCTTATACACTCATGTATGTCTCATTAGATATCAATAGACCGATTAGAGGATGCTCACTTTGCACCCGAGATAACACTGGTTTGATCCTCGATATCGGCTGTCCGCAACATACATATGACATTTAACAAAAGTATTGACTGTTCCTTCGTTAAGCGCCCGACATTGTAAACATAAGTCATATGTCTTAACAACAGAGGATCCGTTTAACGGCTTCCGTTGACAATCGTGAATCAAAACTTATTTCCATTTCTATTTCAACGCTTAATTTTACATGACCCGTCATTATATTTTAAAATCTGAATTGTATTTCGTATCACTATTTTCCTGCGTAGTGAAATTTATCATCGGGGTTAAATTTTTGATATGTAGGAAAATGATGTTTTGACCATCGATTGATTGATTGATTGTATATTGTTTAAAGTCCCTCTCGAGAATATTTCACTCATATGGAGACGTCACCACCGACTGAAAACCTTAAAGATATGCATTTCTCTGATGCATGTAATTGGTTTCATGTTTCTAAAATTTCCTGAATTGGGAAAATAATCATGTATTCTCTGACTTATAAGATTTATTTTCTATATATCCGTTGATGAACTTCCTACATGTATATATATGTAGCAATATTCCATTATCACCCGCATGTGGTGTTTGTGTCTCTCTGCTGGTTCGATGCGCGGGGTTTATTCTGCGTGTGGTAGGGTGGTTTTTTTTTATCGAGGCTGGCTACTGGCGGGCGGGTAGATGTTTCGGGG
Source organism: Ostrea edulis (assembly GCF_947568905.1). Taxonomy (NCBI): domain Eukaryota; kingdom Metazoa; phylum Mollusca; class Bivalvia; order Ostreida; family Ostreidae; genus Ostrea; species Ostrea edulis. Next base: position 68,939,094 of record NC_079172.1, on the reverse strand, counting down.
GTTTCAGCAGTCTCGTTTGAGGTCATCGTCTTGCTGGTTCTGTGGTCGTGTGATGATCTAGTGTGGTAATGCAGCTTGTATTTGGGTCGGATGCTGTCTGGTGTGTTTCTTGCCGGTTGTTTGGCCGTTCTTGACGCACAGATTTTGACTACGGGTTGCTCCGTTTGCCTGATCAAGATTTTAGACTTACGGTGGGTTTGACCTGTCAGCAGGGAATGCTTGCTCCTCCTGGGCGCCTAATATCTCATCTGATGTGTCCGGGGGTCCGTGTTTACCCGGCTTTCCATTTTATGTTCCTTAAGGAGTTATGGGATTGATCCCTGTTCCTTATCTTCACTTTTCATCAGGAAAATTCAACTATCTATAGAAATTTGTTCATAGAAATGTTGAACTAGATTTTAGAAATATCAATATCACTCAGGCTAATAATTTCGTCTGAATTTCTCTGTTAAAACTTTGAAGTCATTATTCAACAGCGGAACTAAACTCGACAAATCCCACAGAAGACGTCACTTATAGCACTAACGACGTGGATCTGACAACATCTTACGACGGGTAATAATGCAATATGAAATATGTATAGTCTTTAGAAGGGTCATATTATGGTATAGGAATTTAAGTATGTCTACCCGTCCGTTGAGAGTTTTCTTTCTCTATTTTCATTTCTCTGCAACAAATCAAGCTGAAACTTGCTGTGTATTTTATTTGTTATTCACTCTAGCCCATGTAGTACTTTTGATCCATTTTGACCTCCCTTGAAGGGGTCTTGCCCCTTGATTTTAATTTTGATATCATTTGGGGGGGGGACATGAAAGCAACGGGGTTTCAATTGACTGGCTATCTAACATGGCTACGTCAACAAACAAATTCATTTGAAGCTGTGATTTTTCAGGTCCTATGGGCTTAATAGTAATTGAAGGTAAGTCTGAACACAAGTATAGTGAGAAAAGACTTAGAGAATTTTATGAATATTAAATTTATGAGACGGCGACGCAAGAATTCGGCAATGTAAAATATCAACAGTGCGTAATTTTTTTCTGTCCCTTAAATCAATGGTTTTTATAAGATGTGGATCTGTATCTCTCTGATGTAAAACTTATGCGGTACCAATTCTGATGCACCAGATGCGCATTTCGACAAATAATGTCTCTTCAGTGATGCTCAACCGAAATGTTTGAAATCCGAAATAACTATGAAGTTTTAGAGCTAAATATAGCCAAAAAACAGCGTGCCAAAAAAGTGGAGCCAAATTCGTCCAAGGATAAGAGCTGATCTGTCCCAATATTGTGGATCTGTAGCTCTCTGATCTGTACCAATATTGTGGATCTGTAATTCTCGGATCTGTCTCAATATTGTGGATCTGTAGCTGTCTGATCTGTCCCAATATTGTGGATATGTAGCTGTCTGATCTGTCTCAATATTGTGGATCTGTATCTCTCTGATCTGTCCCAATATTGTGGATCTGTATCTCTCTGATCTGTCCCAATATTGTGGATCTGTATCTCTCTGATCTGTCTCAATATTGTGGATCTGTAGCTCTCTGATCTGTCCCAATATTGTGGATCTGTATCTCTCTGATCTGTCTCAATATTGTGGATCTGTAGCTCTCTGATCTGTCCCAATATTGTGGATCTCTAGCTCTCTCATCTATCCCAATATTGTGGATCTCTAGCTCTCTCATATGTCCCAATATTTTCTTAGAGATATACAGTTCTGCAGATTCTGCGGGATAAATGACAGTTTAAAAGTGATTGAATATACATCCATCAGAGATATTATAGCTCATATGATTGATATGCGTACATACCGAGAAATCATTTGGAATGAACAACTTTGACATGTCAACAGTTTGACAGGTCAAGCGTTTGACAAGTCGGCAGATGAAGAAGTCGACTGTCTAACAAAGTCATAGAACTCACATTTAATAATTTATATTATCACTCATGTCAAACGATATCTGAAATCTATGATCCATATTCATAATTTGAAGCCTATAAAATGTTTTTGAATCCCACCGTAATTAAAACGCTTGGGCTTACCTTGACGTCACATCTAAATCATACCATTTGATATGTGAACAGTTTGGTTTGAACATATTCCATTGCCTAATTCAGATTTGATACATTTGATATGTGAACAGTTTGATTTGAACACATTTCATTGCCTAATTCAGATTTGATACATTTTGTATGTGAACAGTTTGATTTGAACACGATTCATTGCCTAATTCAGATTTGATATGTGAACATTTTGATTTGAACACATTTCATTGACTAATTCAGATTTGATACATTTGATATGTGAACAGTTTGATTTGAACATATTTCATTGCCTAATTCAGATTTGATATGTGAACAGTTTGATTTCAACATATTTCATTACCTAATTCAGATTTGATATGTGAACAGTTTGATTTGAACATATTTCATTTGATATGTGAACAGTTTGATTTGAACATATTTCATTGCCTAATTCAGATTTGATATGTGAACAGTTTGATTTGAACATATTTCATTTGATATGTGAACAGTTCGATTTGAACATATTTCATTGCGTAATTCAGATTTGATATGTGAACAGTTTGATTTGAATACATTTCATTGCCTAATTCAGATTTGATGCAAGTTTTAAAAGCTTTGATGCCACCTTTAATCTGTAGAAAGCGTTTTCAAACTTTAAAAAAAATAAAGATGGATACAGATTTTTCATGATGCCAAGTAGACATTTTTTACTTACATAATTTATTTTTGAAGTCTTTCCATTTTTTGCTCAATTGGTAACAAATCAAAATATTGACATTTAGAAGACGTGAAGCGTGGCAGATTATACCTTCATGTATCAACAAAAATGAAATTTATTTATATATCGTGCATAGCTCTTATATTTAGACGAATTTGACTCCACCTTTTTGGCACTCTGCTTTTTCCTATAATAGCTCTAGCAAGTTTATTGTTATTTTGGAATTCAAACGTTTCGGTTGAGCATCACTGAAAGACATTATTTGTCGAAATGCGCATCTGGTGCACCAGAATTGGTACCGTATAAGTTTTACATTATGACCCCTGGATCGAGGCCTCTGCTGTTGGACTGTTAGTCCCCGAGGGTCTCTACATCCCAGTAGATAAGTACTTCGTTACTAGCTTGAAAATACGGATGTATATTTAATTTCTGTGATAAAATTTAGAAATTCATTTCAAAATTAAGGATTATCTTCCTCATGCATAACTCTTATCCTTAGACGAATTTGACTCCACTTTTCTGACACTCTGTTTTTCCCTATAATAGCTCTAGCAAGTGTTTTTGTTATTTCGGATTTCAAACATTTCGGTTGAGCATCCCTGAAGAGACATTATTTGTCGAAATGCGTATCTGGTGCATCAAAATTGATACCGTATAAGTTTTACATTAACAAGATGAAAGGTGAAAATAACGAATATAGATCAATCTCATAACTCCTTTAAGCAATACAAAATATATGCAATGTGTTAAAATAAATGTTGAATCTGGTATAGATAATGATCTCTCACATTTCTGTTATCATTCTTTAGTAACAGAACTGAATTCCAGTGAGGATACCTCTACAGCCTACACAGACGTGACCACAGCGGCCCCTCCCACAGGTAACACAACATTCACAGGTATCATCCCCGACAGAGATAACATAAAATTCACAGAAACCAACCCTCACAGGTAACAAAAACTTTACAGGTATCATTCCTCCCAAGTAACACAAAATGCACAGGTATCATCCACTTCTACGTGAGAAGAAAAAAACCCTTGCTGTAGCCTTCAATTCGACATTTAGATCTATCGACGACGTTTTGTCTATTAACAATAAATTTCATTAACACGTTGATTCGATTTATCCCAGTGAACTTGAAATAAAGACACCACAGAGTCGTCCACTTCTGCTTCATACCTAGATATCTTATTGAAAGTAGACATTAACAGCAAACTGACAACTCAACTGTATGACAAATGGGATTATTTCACTTCTCCGTCGTCCACTTCCCATATTTATGTAGCAATATTCTATCATCACCTGTATATGGTCTTTATATCTCTCAACATATTTGATACGCGAGAGTTTGTTCTGCGTATGGTCAGCTTTTAAATCGAGGCAAGCTACTGACAAACATGTTGATGATACAGGGGTTTCAACAGTCTCGATTGAAGTCAGCATTTCGCAAATTCTATGGTCGTTATAACGATCTAGTTCGTCAATATAACTTACCATTGGGTCAAATGCTGTCTGGCGTATTTCATACCGATCGTTAAGTCGTTCTTGGAACACTGATTTTGAACACGGATAACTCCGTTTACCTGATCAGGATATAGGGCTCACAGTGAGTATGAGGGGTTGACAGCGGATGCTTACTCCTCCTAGGCACCTGATCCCACCTCTGGTGTGTCCAGGGGTCCGTGTTTGCCCAACTATCTATTTTGTATTACTTATTAGAGTTACGAGATTGTTCACTGTTCGTTATCGTCACCTTTCATCAAGTTCTTTTCATATTTAGCCCTGCGTATGGCATAATCGTGGACAGAATTCATTTTTGCGATAAAGTTCTGTCGCAAATTGAAAGACCTTTTAGAATAATTCATTGGAGGTTCTCATTTTCAACTACATCAACATCACCAGTAATGACATGTCCAGCCGGACTATAGTTGAAAGAAGATGAAGAACAAGAACACGTAGGTGGATTAAGTATAAGATGGTCTATATCTAGGCACTGTAACGTTTGTTTGTAATTAACAGTTTAGATGTAATAGTAGAAGTATATTTGTAGAAAATACAGGGTGTAGACTTGAACTTGAAATAAGTTGGAATATACGACTGAAGCCTTTTATGAAGAAGAATATTGCTTATGTTGACGGAATCTATTCCTTTGTTTGTAAATGTGAGCTTAAGGAACTGGCTGTATGGTTTGGAAGGAATATCATCAATGACCCGTGCTGGTTTAAAGAGCCTGTGATTAGCAACATTCATAATCATAGAGTTCAGTCTATATCCAGGTGTTGAAAAAGCCAGGTATAGACTAACTGTCGGTTCTTGAAATAACTATGTAAAAATCCCAATGGAACATGGAACAGAATAAAGTTTTGTACGAATATGATGTGGACCTAGTTATTTGTTGACGTAAGATAAAAGTGAATCAAACATGACATCATTTATTCCATGTGTGTCCTACTCTCTATTTTGTATTACTTATATGCGTTATGAGATTGATCACTGCCTGGTATCTTCATATTTCATTTTGAAGTTGCCACAAGACTTCACGTGTTTAAAGAACATTTGAAAAACTGCATTGCTAAAATCTATTTCTCAAAATGAACCAGCTTATTACGAATGAGTGTTCGATTTATAATGTGTTTCAGATTGATTGATTGTATATGGTTTAACGTCCCTCTCAAGAATTTTTCACTCATATGGAGACGTCACTATTGCTGGTGAAGGACTGCAAAATTTAGGCTTACGCTCGGCGCTTATGGCCTTTGAGCAGCGAGGGATCTTTATGGTGCCACACTTGCTATGACACGGGACATCAGCAGGACCGCCCCTTTTACTAGCCTCTTACGACAAGCAAAGGGTGTTGAGAACGTATTACTACCCAGATCCCCACGGGACTTGTGTTTCAGAAAATATTAATGAAATTGCACATTTTAAGAAACCAAAATAACAATAGATAACAAATAAACAAAAGATCCTTGTAAATGCCAACATTCACCATCTACTAGTATTTTGTTTTATTCAGTGTAACAGGACGATTCGAGGCCACAGACAAAACAAAAGACAAAATTGGTTTTATGATTCACTTCTGTATTCGTTACATTAAAGTTATACAGTATTGATGCCTGATGCCTGGTCTTGATACAGGCACAAAGTTCCTGAACACACAGTTCCGGGATACACACAGCTCCGGAACACACACACTGTTTCCAGATACACAGTTCCGGGACACACACAGGTCCGGGACGCACACAGTTCCGGGACACACACAGGTCTGGAACACAGTTTCAAAGGAATATTTTGGGACCTACACGGAAACCAAAAAATACACACATTAACTTAACAAGCCAATAATCACATATTTCCACTTGTAGCGCTATGTTTACGCTTGAACTTAATGTTATTTAGTTAAATGAAACACACTTGATATTACATTACTTAATATCTTACAAATACTGAACATATGATCTAAACAAAAGTGAATACGGACACATGGTTACACATTACGAAAACACACATTGATGAAATAAATACACAAAGTAACACATAAAGTAATCTAACGGTCTAGTGGTTCGATCACTGGACCGTGAATTTATTTTATGCGATTACTGTTGTTGTAAATATAATTTAACAGACTCAACAGAAACAATTGTTTAATGTTGAGTATAAAAGAATATGTCGGACGATCGTTCGCGATGGACTTCAAATAATTTACTAGCAAGTAATAAAGAGATGAATTAAAGTTTACAAGGTTTATTCAACGAAATAACAAATAGAGTTTATAAATTATGGCACTGAACACAATCTAAAAAATATAGCGCAAGGCTGCAGTCGTCTATAATCCTAATAGAAATAAAATACTGTATCCCTAACAATGAATATTACAACTCACTGAAAGTCACATAAAATAGCAATAAAATTTACTTCATTTCCCCTCTTACTAAAACCTAATCATTTCTAACTTAAAATAATACCTACATCTATCTAATAAAGTAGAAAAAGTTGGAGTCCCCGTGGGGACGCCCGCTCCCTCTTTTATACCCTCGTCCAACGATTTCGTTCCAACGGGAACGGATTCCGTTGGAAATCCAACCAAAATTGTGACTGGAAAATAGTTCATATATAACTAGAATTAATATTGAACTATTAATAAACTGGAAAATAACACTAGTCTAATTCAATCTAATCTAAGTAATTAATTAATTACCTCCAAAGCAATAGTTCTGGTATTAATGCCAAAATTTACTGGAGCAAGAATATTTCGTTGGCGGATCCTTAAACAGATAGGTAAAACGCCACCGGAAATGACATATGTAACGTGCGCGGTACAACGTCAAGCAAAAGAGAAAGTAGAGATACACATAACGCGAAAAATGAGATCTGCAGCCCAATACACTATTTCACAATGGTATACATGAATAAAGCAAGGTAATTCATTTGTAAAAATACGTGTAATATGGAATCCCCGTAGAAGCGAGTGTATCTTCGCTAATTTGCAGTAATTTCTATAATGGACACACGTTAATTCTAACATACGATCCTTCAAACTGCATGATGTTGATATGTACACACAAAAACGCATTATTATGAATATGCTCAATATATCACTAGAAATATCTTGTGAATATAATGTTAGATACATTCTATAGGTTATAATCTACAGAGCTGTTTTTAATAGTTTAAATCTATGTACATTACATTGTGTGCTCGCTTCAACAAAAGTAAGAAAATACTTCATGGGGAAGTACATACATGTATAAAAATACAAAAACCTCACCGTAATATATAAACGTTAGAATTTGAAGACTATAGAAAACACAAATTTGAGTAAAGTTATCCCAGGACCATAGAATTAACAAAATGTGAACAATAGAAAACAAAACATTAATATTTATAGAAAAGTTTCTCACCTCAGAAAGCCAAGTGTCTGTATAATTAAAGAAGTTTTACAAAAATTTATAACTCAAAATGTCCGAACACCAATCAAACACGAATTCCGTGCAGCATGAGTGTAGAAAAGAATGGCTAAACCCAGAACTCAGTTATATCAGACACAGGTAAACGGGGTACCATACGGGGTAAAGATATCAACTGATAGAAGAGGCCCTGGAAAGGATAACTATGCATAAAAAATTAGTACACAAGTATATGTGACATTCACACACTACAAAAAGAAAACTGAATGATTATTTTTGTTTGGGAATACTGTGGAATCATTAGAATTCGTGGTGGATCAATTATCGTGGAATTCGTGGGTACCCCTCACTCACGAATTTACATCCTCAACGAATAAAGTACCATGATTACATTCCATAGTTATTTTTGTTACAAATATATAAATCCTCGAAATTACCTCCCCATGATCCCGTAAAAATTCAGCAATCCACGAAAATTGCCCCCCCCCCCCCGAATTTAAATGATTCTAAAGTATAATGATAATGATTGTATAGCGTATATATCATTCAGATAAACTAATTAGAATTCCATATTTCAAATTAAAACAACAAATCATGTACTATTCCGGTTGTTTACGTATTTCGAATGCACACGTCTTTCAGTGAATTGTACAAGTATAGCTGTCAACGTTCAACACGTGACCCCACTAGATGATTCCTATCTCTACATCGGCTCCACGGCCACAGTCAGGGTATCTGTTGTCATTCCCGTGGGATCTATTGAAGAGTTGAGAATCACCCTCATCCACGATGGGGAGAATGTTGACTTCGATACTATAAAGGCAAATCATACAGGCAACATGGATTTCACCGATTCCACATCCGTGTGGAGTAGATATTACAATGTGAGTACTAAATCAAAATATAGGGCTCACGGCGGATATGAACGGTCGACAGGAAATGCTTGCTCATCCTGGGCACCTGATACAACCTCTGGTATATCCAGGGGTCCGTGTTTGCCCACTCTCTGGTTAACATTGCTTAAAGGAGTTATGAGATTGATCACTGTTCGTTATCTTCACCTTTCATCATCAGACTAGGGGGATTTCAACATCTATCTTTTCATAATATTTAGGTGATTGAGATGTAATATACACTCATCCTCGTTTGTCTGTAATTTTCTTTTGCTCAAAACAGTTATTATAGACCGGTCATTCATATCCTTTATGTCTATGATAAACAATTATTATAGACCGGTCATTCATATCCTCTATGTCTATAATAAATATAGTACGTCTATTTCAATGACTAGGAATTTCCACAGAATTAAAAGTATAATGTAGATATAAGATTTTGAAAGTACGTGAAGGTCGGGCTTCATGAAGTATGCCAGCGTGGAGCATGGTAGTTCATAACTGTATATATGTATTTTCAAAAATGAAATGCATTTCTTAACACCACTCATATATCATGGCAATGTCACGTAACATGGCGTCACACTTTGGTCACATGGTCTTTATCAAGGGCCGCCAAGAGGCGGGCCGTTATTTGAAACTTTAAAAGCACTTATTTACGCGTCTAATATTACGCGTGGGAAAAAAATACGCGATAAATTGATATGATATATATACCAAATATTTATAACTATACGCGTGGGAGAAATTCACGTGCTTATTACGTGACCATTTTAAAGTATACATTGTACATCTAAAGATTTAAGATCAATTCTATGTAAAAATCAAAGAAATCAGATAGGGTCTGGCTACTCAATGTCACAGATTTCTTTGATTTTCACAGTATTAACTTTACTTGCACCATCTTACATAATTTCAACCCCACCACCAAATTTCTACCATCCGTTGCCATGGAAACCGACAGCAGTCTATGAGGGCTAATTGAACTGCAAAATTCAGCCCGTTTTGCCCATGTTTTGTCCTTGTGGTATATAAAAAATTAAAAAAGACAACTAATTTTCTCCATAAATTTCGATTCCCCATAAAATTCCAACCTTATTTATGATATCTATATCCACCTATGGTAAAGAGTGTGTTACTGACCGCAGTACCAATGTATTATAATTTGTCACTTTGCCAAAAAGTGATTTTTTGTTGGATTTCGTTGATGAATTTAGATAATTTGGAAAATACATACAGCATAACCAACTGTCATCAAAGGATTTCCATATCAAAGACTCTTAATATATAAAAAAAAGATTAATGGTGAAACGTAGTGCAATTGATCTGTAGTAGCATGAAAACTGTAGATTTGGGCATTTTGCCAAAACGGGATTTTTTGTTGGATTTCGTTGATGAATTTAGATAAATTGGAAAATACATACAGCATAATCAACTGTCATCAAAGGATGTCCATATCAAAGACTCCTAATATATATAAAAAGATTAATGGTGAAATGTAGTACAATTGATCTATTGAAGTAGAAAACTGTAGATTTGGGCATTTTGCCAAAAATTCATACTGATGACAAATAATGCAACCCACACCATTTTCAGTTAAATTGAACAATATGAGCAATTGATATTTCAAAAATAAACATGGAGAAGTTTAACATATTAATAAAAATTAGTTAAAGTGATTAAAAAAACATGTAAACATCAACTGCAATCCAGTAGTACCCCCCTCCCCAAACACCAAGTAGATTTTGCAATCATTTCCATAAACGAGTTATATTATATGTACTGTATTGCCATCTAAACTATTATCAATAACTATAAAAAGTCTTCTCAAGATATTGGGTATAGATACCAATAAATTGTTCATTGTACTGCCTTGTATTTGCTGACCTTTGACCTGGAAATCATTAGGGTCATCTACTATTCATAACCAACCAACATATGAAATATCATAATTGAACAACAGGCCCAAGATATTGGGGGGACACCATTGCATAGAGTACTAGCTACATTGCACCTAGCCATTTTTAATGATTGATTTATCGATATTTTCCACCACACTCAACAATTTTTCAGTTTTCTGGTGGTGCCCAGTGTTTTTTGGTGAAAGTGAGAACCCAGATACAATGTACCTGGGAAGAGACCACCGACCTTCTGAAAGTAAATTGGGAAACTTTCTCACTTAATACCAGCTTGAGTGGGATTCGAACCCGCGCCGACTGAGGCCGTGTCATTTTGAACGCTATGCTCCAAGGAGTCCAACCACTCGGCCACGGAGGCCCCTGCCATTTTTAATCTTTTGACCTGAAAATCAATGGGGGTCATATACTACCAGTGATCAACCCCTGTATGAAATATCACTATCAATCAAAGGGTTCTGAAGAAACTGGTCAGACATCAATTGTACAGGGTATTGTATTGCACCCGGTGACCTTTGGACCAGAAAATCAATAGGTGTCATTTTCTACTGCAGAAACTGCATGAAACTTTAAAATTTATTGAAGTTTGTTCACCAGTAATTAGTAAATTTATAATATTAACACAGAACAACTCATTTTTGCAAAGTTGTTTATTCAACAAACATGGATCACAATGTTATCCAAACAACACAATCATCTTATTTTAAAAATCATTACAATAGTGATTTTCCTTCAACTGTCCAGTAATGAATCCTTATTCAGTAGGCTCACATAAGACACTTGCAGGTTAATTTTGCAATGTTTTAGTTACATTAGTCTTCTGACACCAAAACTTGATCTTAACTAAGAATAGTTTACTGAATCAGGATGGACTTGTGTCGTGAGGTGTGTTCATTGACTGTAAAACTCGCAGGGTTTTTTTCCCATTCTCAAGAGCTCTTCTTTGTCTTCTATATCATATAAGAGTCATGGAATGCATCTTCTGCTCTTCAAGTTCTAAAAAATGTGTTGAACAAATATTGAAAAGTACATCTTATTTTTCACATTTTCATACAGTACACACCTAATTCAATTTAATTAAACTAAATTTACATGTACAAGATCATTCATGATGCTAGAATAGTAATTTTACCACTTAATTAATTACTTAATTGATATATTATCATGCCCACCCGCCCGCCCCTCTAAAATCATCTGTGAAATAAGCATAGATTTATATATCTGGCATTAAATTATGCACTTCTGTTGACAAAAACTCGTTTGTCATTAATATATTTCTCAGAAAATAAAAATTAAAAAATAAAATCTTCCCACAGTCTGCCCCATACTTTTTGGTGACCCTGGATGATAATCTTACTAATTAAGTTGAATTGGCCTAAAGGATGTTATGTTTTGATACAGTTTGTATACATGTGTTTATGCTGTATTGAAGAACCATTAATAGTGTTAATACTCATAAATTAACAAGATGTCCACAAACCTTATTGGTTACCTGAGTATTAATCAAATTTAAAAAAATTCAAAGTATCACTATAGCTCTAAGGGCTACGAAATCCATGTTATACACTATATGACTCTTTTGGACCCACATTTACAACCCTGTGTTTTCGAAATTCACAATTTTGGTACCCCTTTCTGTTTTTCCTTCATAAGCATTCAACTTTATTTAAGGTAGTTCCACCCTCCTGTGACGTCATACGATTTTGCGGCATCAATGATTTAATAAGATTTATGCATAACATGAACATAAATTGTGTTCGAGTCTTTTTCAATAGTTATTGTAAAAAATCTTGTATAAGGATTAACCATAAAATATTTCAAACGTATATGAATAATCAATGAGCTACATTTTTCACAATGCTATACGAGTTATTTCCCCCTGATTACAGGGAGCGCGCAGCACATTGCTGTCCTCATTCGATGGTATTAAGTAAGGAATAAATAGAAAATTTGCAATTACATGTATGTGGCCCTTGTATGTTTTTGTTGCAAGCAATGTATGGTCATGATGTAACAAAGTAAGTAAATATTAACCAGTCCTCAATTTCTTTTGATCAGATTCATGATGTCCTTAGTATATCAGCAATTCTTCATTATTAATTTCTATCAATATTTTCGACAACCAAACACAACAAAACATGCGATAAGATATGCCTAAAACACATGTACAACCAACGCATACATCTACATTATCAATTTATCGTTTCGCAATGAACAACACTACTTGTTGCTAAATGTACACCAGATGCCAATAAACAAAGCATGTTAATTATCTCGAATTGTCATCTCTAGTGTAAAATTTGTGTTAAAATATTTGTTTTGCATGTGATTCAATGTTTTGAAAGTTAAATTTTGTGTACATCAACTTACAGCTCTTCTTGCACTTAAATTACTCAAATGAGCACAAAAATAATCAGCAGGCACATAACAACATTTGAACAATGGATCTGCCCCCTTTTATTATTACAAAGTTGGTTACATATAGTTCTATGTTCTATAGATAGGCTGTTCCCCCCATCTATTTTTTTTTTAAAAAGCATTGTCATGCCATCTATTTTTTTTTTTTTTAAAAGCATTGTCATGAATGTTAAAAGTTAACAGATGAATAGAACTGAATGATCAACCCTTGCCACCTTCCTTCTTCAGCTTTGGATTTAAAAACAAATTTACTTGTCAAGAATTTTCAGGCAATATTATGAAGTCACCCCCCCCCCCCCCACCCCCCCCACCTCCTTATCACATGTATGCTTTCATTGTGCTCTTAATTCTAGGTGTCTGTTGTTTTAAAAACAGACTACTACTGAAATCCTCAGTATTAATTGCATAATTTGGACACAAATAAATGTCAAATACACTTATAACCCCCTCCCCAACTCTACAATTTGACGAAGTGTATATCTTAAAACGTTTTCTCCATAAAATTGAAGAAATCAAACCCTGGTCTAAAACAAAATTCTCAATTTTGGTATAGAGCATTTTTAATAGTACCGTCAATCCAGAGTCCTTAGATTTACAATCTATGTTAATTCCTCTTGTCCCAAAGATGTTTAAAAGAAATTTGAAAAGAATTGGAAGGGTGGTTATCAAGAAAAATACTATTAACGTCTTATGATGACTGACGCACACAAATAGCAACATGTAGGTCACTTGAGTGATTCTCAACATTGACCTAATTAGAATTAATCATTTTTACAAATGATACTGAGCTCATGCACATGTGTGCATATATATGTGCGTCATTGGCAACAAAACACCTAGTCTTTTTGAGAATGCTAATTAAGTGAAGTAATAAAAAAAAAAATTAGGAATTTGTGATGAAAACGTTTCAAGTCATCATGTCGCATAAAAAATGGATGGTCTCATGTGGTTATTCTAGAGAATTCAGTTTCCATGCAGGCTCTATAACCAAGAAACTAAACCCAATGTACCACATTCCCCACATCTATTAATTTGTTTTAGGATTTATAATACTGGGATTCAAATTTGAATTTCAAATTATGTATTCAATGTGTATGTATTAATGCTGAATATACCTCCTCAAAGTCAGCAACTTGGTCAACTCCATCTTTAGGTGATTTACACAGTATGATGCTCATACAATTGAAACACAGAAAAGCACACATTAATTACATAAAATAGTGGTCATGTACTTTGGCCAAAATATGTGATTATTGGATGAAAAAGTAAGAATTCAAAAGTATTTTAATATTTACAATTTACATTTAATATTTTTTTGATTTACTTCAGTTGACAGGACCTACATGTACTAAAATTTGAGGGCCCAGTTACAGGATCCAATTCAAAATTATCAATTTTTCATCATTTAATTTTTCCAAATCAAGTGTCCTAAAGTTCATAATTACAGAGATGAGAAAACTTTAAATCATAATAGTATTTGTGTGATTTTTTCTGTAGATTAGAACCATCACATATTAGTGGGGGTTACCACAGGTAAAAAAAACTTGAAGGTAGCCTGGCTCACCAATATATATGAGTTTAACAATCTTTATCTAGAATGCACACAGGACATTCACATGTTTGTTTTTATTGTAAACTTGACAGTCAGAGAGAGAGAGAGAGAGAGAGAGAGAGAGAGAGAGGTCATCACTTAGGATTACATAAATTAAACCTAGTCCTTTTGAAAATGTCCACAAGAAACATGATTTTATAAGTATTCCCCAATTTTTACAGATCCTGAACTCTGTGTAAATGTGATAGGAAACTCCCTGAGTGAATGTTAGGTAGGGGACATACTTAACTAGTATTCTATATTGTACACCCATGCAGTAAATGACAGGACTACTTACAATGTTCAGTCTACATGTATACCACTATAGCTGACTAGCCTGGTTGGCAGTATAAAATAAATTGGGGTTCTCATATGTTTACTAAAAGCCAAATTTTCTGATACATTTTATTCAGCCTTTACTTTAGAATTTGGATTCTAAATCAAATAGAATACTTACGTCAATACAAGTTCCAACACGGCAACAGGCAGGGCTTTTTCATATTTTCTCTGAATATGTCTGTCAGCCTTCAGTTTCCCTGGTCATATTTTTAGTCGAATGTGATGCAATAAAGCGTTAAATTCCACAACATTTACTTTTTCTACGAATACGTAGACGATTGGATGCTAGAGTCCGGTGACTATGGCAAAGATCAAACGGATTTGTATTCCACGAAATAAACCGGAATCCTTTAGCACAATTGAAGATAAAGATCGTGGTAGTGAATTAAGTGAACAAAGAGCATCTGATATTGATAAACTTCTGAAGAACAAATTGAAAAAAAACTCAATTTCCACCTCCTGCCATACTGAAAACAAATGAAGGCTGTTCATATCTCCAATACAAGAGAGTGTTACAAAGGGCAATAACTCTTTCTGGTGTATTTTGGTTTGTGCACCAGAGGAAACTACTGGTTTATGTGTTTATCTTTGGTTTCTCCACAAATGTGTTTCTGTACTTTTTTAAAGTAAGATTCAATATATTTTACTAGCATGTGAGTTTACACCAAATGACTGGGCAAATATATTTTATCCCTCTCTAAAAATCACATATATCAAACCCTTATACATCATAAAAATAAGTATTTCTATTGTTTTCAAGGATTAAATAAATACCAAAAAAAAATTCTAAAAGCTAAAACCTCGCTCAAAATAATTTTTACAATTGTTGTTTTTATAAACAATAGCGTTTAATTTTTTATTATTAAAAATATAACATACATGTACACATCTTGTCCAGCTGTTGTTAGAGGATCGGTTTCCATGGCAACCGTTGCTAAGTCAAACCTTTGCATGTCCTTTTTGTTTAATATCTATCATAATATTGTTACACAAAAAGTTTCATAAAAATCTGTGACATACCGTGGCCACTGAATTTTGATAATTACATAGAATCAGTTTTAAAAACTGTGTATCAGCGGGATGAAAATGTTTTCTTTGGGATTTGTTAATAAGTTATTTTGAATGTAAAAGGAATTCCTGTTTCATCTTACTATCGTTTACATTAATTATCAGTAGGAGTAATGTTATAAGTATACACCTGATCTCGCCTTTGGTGTGTCCAGGGATCCATGTTAGCCCAACTCTCTATTTTGTATTACTTATATGAGTTATGAGATTGATCACTGTTCGTTGTCTTCACCTTTCATACTGTAGATTCCTTATTTTACGCGAGTACTTATCAAATCGTGAAAAAATAAATTCGCGGAGTACTCTTTTAATAAAGTCTTTGTGCATGTATTTTAGCAATATAAAAATAAAAGCGAGAAATGTTTTTCGCGAGTGATGTTTTTACGGAAATATTCATATCATATCCGTGTCATAACCTCGCATTGGGTCAAATGCTGTCTGACGTGTTTCATACCGATTGTTAAGCCGTTCTTGGCACACTGATTTGACTGCGGATGACTCCGTTTACCTGATCAGGATATGGGGCTCACGGCGAGTGTGACCGATCAACAGGGGATGCTTACTCCTTTTAGGCACCTGATCCCACCTCTGGTGTTTCCAGTGTCCGTGTTTGCCCAACTATCTATTTTGTATTGCTTGTAGGAGTTATGATATTGATCACTGTTCGTTATCTTCACCTTGCATCTAGTGATCAGTCATCCAAATTATTACTTTATTAAACACCACTCTGATTCCACGCACAAGTACTCTGAAGTTTAAATACAAAATATGCTAGAGTTCTTCATTGACAATATCTTCGTGGTATTTCGTGATCAGGTCTTCAATCAGTCTGTTGGAATTCCCATCGACACAAATTGTGCTCCTTTGTTAGGTGACCTATTTATGTAGCAAGATTCCATTACCATCTGCATATTGTGTTTATATATCTCAACTGATTCGATACGCAAGAGCTTGTTCTGCGTATGGTCAGTTTTTAAATCGAGGTAAGCTACTGACAAACAAGATGATACAGGGGTTTCAACAGTCTCGATTGAAGTCAGCATTTCGCAAATTCGATGGTCGTTATAACGATCTAGTTCGTCAATACAACTTTACATTGGGTTAAATGCTGTATGACGTGTTTCATACCGATTGTTAGGCCGTTTTTGGCACACTGATTTTGACTACGGATAACTCCGTTTACCTGATCAGGATATAGGGCTCACAGCGGGTGTGACCGGTCGACAGGGTATGCTAACTCTTCCAAGGCACCTGATCCCACCTCTGGTGTGTCCACACATCCGTATTTGCTCTACTATCTATTTTGTATTGCTTATAGGAGTTATGAGATTGATCACTGTTCGTTATCTTCGCCTTTCACTTAGCGCTTTCGCGTGTAGTTCGGATATTGGAGTGTAAGAATTTTTACAAAAAGAGTACAATGTACCTGTTATGACATTGTAGTTAAGACGTCGTTATTGTGACGTCACAAAGGCAGCATACTAAATTGGCACAATTTAAAGTCAATAAGGCGCCAAAAATAAAGCAATGACTTGAAATGTAACATCCAAGTTATAATAATTAATTTACATTCAATTCAGGTTTGAATAATTTTACAAAATGGTCAACTTTTGCTTTCCGTAAGTGTTCATTATTTTCTAAATCTTTATAAAACGGAAATATTAAAAAGTTTTTATTGGCACATAAATCAAAATGTTCACTGCAGGGTGTATTCCTGATGGACGGGTCCCGTATTTGTTGTTTGTGGACTATCACACTGTCGGCTAGTTTGTTTCGGTTCTGTCCTATATAGTTTTCTCCGCAGGAAGTCTAAATCATGCAATATATTAAATTTCTGGATTTTTACGACGTTTTAGTATGTATAGTAAACGTTTTGCCACTTGTAAAAGTAAATGAATCTCCTGTTTTTAAATATGGAAAGGTGCCACAATATATTTGGAAACTGTAGGTTTTTCTTTATCAGATGAAAATTTGACTTTCGTTAGTAATTTTGTTTAGGTTTGGAGGTTGACATCGACTGTAGACAATGTTTTTTAGTTCAAAGAGGTCCTATAGATTTTCGGATTCGATAGGTATGGATTTGGCCTTTTCAACAGCGGCATCTATTAAATTTATCGAATATTTCTGTCTTCATAAAAATGTTTTTCATTCCTGTAGACAATTATTCCTTCTGGTTTCATCAATGACGATTGTACAGACACGTCTCACCATGTTAAAAGGTATATTGCGTTTTACATGTGAGGGATGGCAAGAATTGAATAGAAGGTACTGGTAGGAATCCGCTTTTTGTTGTACAACTCTGTTATAACTTTCCGATCTTCTTTTATCATAAAATATATCTGCACCTATCGCAGAACTCCGGAATTCCAGAAGATTAAGAACCCAGGATGAAATTAAAAAAATACCTCTTTTCGTAACTCACAATCCCCGTAATATGAATATGTACTATTCTGTGAAACATTGCTTCCCAATTTTACAACTACACGGCGAAAGCGCTAAGTGTAATTAATTAAATGTGGATCATGTGTACTTAGCCATCGTTGGATATATTTTTTCAACTTATTACCTATACCATGGACATTTTCTGCAATCTCTCTCTCTCTCTCTCTCTCTCTCTCTCTCTCTCTCTCTCTCTCTCTCAATATATATAAGTGGATTTGGGTGTACAAGGTGTATCATTAATTTTGGTCGATAATATTTTGGTGAACTCGTTTTAACTTATTCGTAAAGTGTATATGTGTACTGATATGATGTATTTACGCTTTCGATTTTGATAAATCTTTTGAAATCACCAAAGTAAACCAAAAATATATACCCACCAAAACAACCTGTTATATGATATATTTTGCATTTTCGACAATGTAGTCGTATATATATGATGATTTTTGTATTTCTTCTTCCTTTTAGACAAGTTTCCAAAGGTTTCACAGAGTCTGTTACAAATTTTATAACATTACCACGTCATATTCCAACAGTACTGAAAATCGGCTACTTTCTGATTTTTATGTGTATCTGCATAACGCAAAAGGTTTACAAGATGGACAAAACATAAGCATAGATGCAAAAGTTTCTTACCAGTGGAATGGAATAAATCTGATTGAATGTCCAGTCCATCCGTTCAGTTTTACCATAAAAACACTGCTTTTGGTAAGTAGTCGGATTTGGTATTTGTAACAAGATATAAACACATCGAGTTTGATTTTTTAGTAAGACATGTAATCACATCGGGATTGGTATTCATGGCAGGACATAATCGCATCGGGCCAAAATCTGAATCCCCTAAGAATACTAGTTATCCAGGTTCAACCAAGGATGTTTTTTTTTATCTTTAAAATAAAAAATAATAAATATTTATTCGGTATATACATACATACAAACATACATACATAAATACCAAGGATAACCCATGAAAGCTGGAAAGCTTATTTCCAATAGGGTCCTTTTTTATGCACGGATGTTTGCGCTGGGGGGGTCATTTATCTTTTATCTAAAATATTCATTTCATAATGCAAACACACATCATAACAATCATAATGCTTATCATACATCAGAAAGATCAGAAAAATTCATTTTTTTTTCATATCATTTAATGCATACATAATAATAATAGTGATGCATTTCAAAATACATATCATGCATAAGAAAATTGTAATGTACATACATCATATTAATCATAGTGTATTTCATATATACATCAAAATAAAATCATCAGAAAAACAAAATCACAAAAATTCATTTCGTAATGCATAAATTAT
The DNA here is from genome assembly GCF_947568905.1 of Ostrea edulis. Lineage (NCBI taxonomy): Eukaryota > Metazoa > Mollusca > Bivalvia > Ostreida > Ostreidae > Ostrea > Ostrea edulis. The sequence goes on along the minus strand of NC_079172.1, from coordinate 68,919,467 downwards.
ACATTACAACAATCATAGAAATTATGAAATTTCATTTCATGATGCATATCAAAGATTCATTTCACAATGCCTATCTATCAGAATATATTCATTTCAAAATTACAAACAGTTTCCTGCATTCTTTTAAAAATCGTGTCTGTTCTTGCCAATATTGGCAACTACCATATTCTGAATAAGAATTGCATATTTAAGTTTATGTAGATCTTGCTCCAACATTTTCTCCTTCTGTAGTCTACATTTCATTTTATATTTATATATAGCAAAACTTATAAAGGATGCAGGGTTATTCAAAAGGGATTTTTTTTTCCGCTGATTTCATTATAGTATCCGTGTACAATAGTTTTCCATGTAATTTCAAACTTCAAAAAGGATCTAATTTTCTCCCAAATATGTTTAACAATTTTGCATTCAAACAAAAGATGTTTTATGTCTTCATCTACATTGCATTTTTCACACAATGGAAACACGTCTTTGTTCCATTTGCTTACATATACATTATTGTTCAAAGTACCATTTAGTAGTTTATAGTTAAATTCTGATATTGTTTTTTCATACTTTTTTTTTTTTTAATTTTTGCGATATAGACATTTTTCCAACTAGAATAACTGATATGAAAACATTTTTTCCATCTATTTTCATACAATGGTTTTTGAAACTTCATATTTATAAACACCGAGTAGTAAAAATTTACTTTTAACATTTTAGCTGATTTTACAACATCATTCCTAAACAACAAAATGTACATCAGGTTTTATATTAATGTATTTTGAATAATTACAGTCAAAATTTTCTTTATAGATTTTAATTGCCTTTTTAAGCAAAATATATTCACAAAAAATGTTATTTCTCTTTCTCAATTTATCTGCAAAGTACATTATAGCATGCATTTCGCCATGTTCATCAAAAATATATTTGATATATAAAATTCCACTCTGTATCCAATTTTCAAACACAATGTTTTTTATTCATATTGAAAGAGTCTGTTGCTCCAGAGAAACTGACTAAGGAGCTCGTCTCTCTTTAGAGTTTTTATGTCCAGTGGCTTTTTGGATTTATTAAAAGCTGAAAATATATTTCCGTAGAAAGGGGGGAGTTTTAACATTTTGAAAAAAAATTGAATCTAAAAAGTTATTTTCAGACGTTTTTAAAACATCAAAAATAGAGATATTATATTGCTGCAAAATATTATTGAGCGTTCTATGTGTCACACTTTCTACATCTAATATTCTACTTATCCATGATGATTTGGCAGCATAAAATTTACTCTCGATATCAATTATACCAATACCACCTTGCTCAATTTTGTTTATAAGTGTATTTATTTTAATTCTGTCTCGTTTTTACCAAATAAAGTTAAATATTAACTTTGAAACATTTTTGAAAAATTCATCTTTAAGATTTTTTTAAATAAAAGCATTATATAGTATTTCAGAGATTGCCAGTGTATTAATTATTGTGCATTTTCCAAATATTGTAAGATTCCACCTTTTCCAAACACTTAGTATTTTTCTAACTTCACTAGTTTGCTTGTCCAATTCTTTTCATAACATTCAATTTCATCATGTCTCAGGTAAATACCAAGTGATTTTATGCAGTTTCTTGTAATTTTTACACCATGAATATACGAGTCATTTAAATACAAATATATGTATGAGATTGTTAATAAGCACTCTGTGGTTTTTTTTTAAAGTTTAGTTTAGGTCCTGCGACATTACTAAAGTCGGCAATTGTCTGCAGTATTTTTTTCAAAGAGTCTGTGTCCTTTAACATGTTAGTACAATCATCTGCATGTTGAGCAATTTTAATATCGTTATTGTCATTAAATGTAGTATCTTTTTGTAATGGAAGTCCTTTTATATCGTTGACATGTATTATTTGTATAGCTAATAATATATTTATGATACGTACTTTCTCCTTCATATGTAATCTCTTGCGCGTATCTTATCGTCATTAACAATGAAATGTTTGTGCTTGGAATTGTCAAAATATGCAGGGTTTTTTCTCTCCAGAAAATGAATAAGACGGCTTCCTTTTCCATGGTGGCACCAAAGACATCTGAACTCCCTTCTGGAATCAACCTACTTAATAAAATTACGTTTAGGGCGTGGGTTCCAGATTATAATCCTTCGATTAAAGTTCTTCTGCAAAGACACACCGACTCTCTTTGGATTGCATACTTGCGAGTGCCCAGCGTTGGATTGTCATATAGGACAGTAAGTATAAACTAAAGATTAGCCTTTATCTAATAGGTAATTACTACATCACCATGATTTATTTGAGTTCAATGCAGGCAATGTGATAACCTCGGTTCCAAGTCATACTATACATCATCTGTTATCTCACTCTGTTAACATTTAGCGGTGTATAACCAATAGTTATCGGAAAGAGAAGTACTGGTATCAATATTATCAGGGGAATGATTGTAGCTGAGCAAACATTGGTCTAGCTTATCTACGGTTTCGTGGCTACTATTGCTTTTCATTGGCAACCCTCAGTCACCATTTTTTTTTCATGTATATGTATACAGACATAGATTCCTTAGTGACGAACAGATTCTTTTTCAGAATTACATGTAGAGGCCACAGTTTGGCAAAGATTAGGGATTCGGAAATTTCAAAGATAAAATGCACATACTTTCAAAGTTTGATTCAGTATTTACGCATGAGATGGACGAGGAAAGTTTGTCACAAAGCATTTTTTGTGCAAACCACTGCGATGTACATGCTTTTTGTAATATAGCATGAAAGGTGAAGATATCTTCACCTTTTCTTTTGAAAGTGTCCGCATCACGTAAGTCAAGGGCAGATACACAACAAGATCCATTGAATCGTTCTAGATTTTAAGTACCAACAGTCATTGTATTGAAATGCTATAAAAATTGTCAAGTATGGAATAAAACGTAGATGTCACCGGAAACGCTTCAGTCTCGGGATCGGGGGTCAAAAGACAGGACAACAATTGTATGTCAATGGATTCAATACTAACGGTACAGCTGCTTTTATCCTACAAACAATACAGAATTTGTATTACTGTGCGTATTATCTCTTTCTTTGGTTTAAATCATGAAATATGATTAGCTTTATTTACATGTATATTGTGCTTCAAACGTAACTAATTTTAGGGCTACGGAGATATCCGATTGCTTAAAGTTTCAAGTTGTGGTGCTAACACCTCGTTGTTGATAGAATTCCCCTCACACTGGGTGAACAGAGGTAAGATATGGGATATTTAAAAATATTAACATATTCCCTCGCACAACATACAACTATGGATCATGGCATTACATTTTCACGACTGGTTCATGCATATTTGAAAAAAAATAATTTCTACATTTTTGTCTAATTTACATAACATTTTGCAAGCTGAATAAAATTTTACCAAAGATTAGCTACAGCATTGTTTGAAGTTAAAAAGTTAAATGTTAAGAATATTCACGATCTGAAATGTAAATGTGAATTTTGACTTCACAATACATACTTTTATGAATTGTGTAAATATACTGCGCTGAATAACATGCACCTCTGGCATATATTAGAATGTATCTTTATAAAATTATATTGTACTTTTTATACCACTATTAGTGATTTGAGTGAAATGCATCACCTTCGTCTCAAACATGAATTCAATAATTGAAAATGTCTATGATTAATTATGTTTTGCTACATGTAAAATAAGATATACGGTCCAGCAATCGCACAGGATAAGTTATTTTCTATATTTTTCAGTGATGCACATCAGTTTACATATATGATTCTTGACTTCATAACCTAACGATTTGACCTGTTTTAGGTTACTACAAAGATTCAAAAACAACGGCCTATGACAAAATAGAATTCGAGGCCGGTATTATGATGACAAAGTCAGCTGATTTGGATTCAGAACAAACTGTCCGCATAAGCATTCTATTGGATGATGTTGAAGTGTGGAACTCGACAGTTTCCCTCAAAGTCAACTCTACAGTAAATGTATGAATTATTTTATATGATCGATAGGTTTCAATGATCTTCTTGAGAGTTTTAATGAGAATGCAGTATGCTTCTCTGTCTACATTCTGAATTAACTGTCAATTTCTAAAGGAGAAAAAAGTATTGCTGTTTTATTACAAGGGAATGCTACATTACTCATCTCTGTTCAATGATTGAAATACAACACTTCTTTATTACGTCATTTATCAATGTTTATTATCACATAACCCGATGTTATTAAACAGTTACAATATGTAATTTAAATATGACATTACCTAATGTTATAAAACAATTACAATGTGTTATTTACATACCACATAACCTGATGTTATTAAGGTAGTGATTGCATGGGTGATTGAAAATTAATGAATCTATGATTATTATTTTTATTTATTGATCTTTTTTTTTATTTTTTTTTTTTTTACATATCTTGTAGTTGACAGTATCTGCAACTCATTATGAAAGTATCATATATGGTTTTCACGGGAATTGTGACGTTATGGTTGTCATAGTAACCCCTCTTTTCGACTTTCTGTAATAAATTGTACAGGTGTTTCAGATGGTGTTTAAAAATGATACAAAAAAATAAGTGATACAAATTTTATATCAAATTGAAGTTAAAGCCTTAATTAATATATGATTTGTGTTAATATGTCCATTTATTTTCATATGAAGTAGAAGTAGGGCTGCTTAGGAGCAATTTCGCAATTTTTAGAAGGCAATTTATTCACCAGAGCAGACATATTTTCACCCCCTGAGAAATAAATGACAAATAATTGTTTTTATTTTTAAATATGTTTTAACATATGTTGGTAGGAATTTTTCCTGAAAGTATCAATATTGGTCTTTATGTTTACTATTGTGCTATACATGTAGTTACTCATTCCCCTTCCTTACATCAATGCTACAGGCAATGATTACAATAAATATGCATCTTGCATGTATTTATTTTAACTTATCTTAAAACTATTAAAATGTTTTGATGTTTATTATTGAATTTATTCCACATAGAATGATAGTACTTTTGCTATGTTTTTATTGCTTTCTGTTTGAAATTACTTGTATATTCATGGTCTGGAAGTGTATATTAAAAACGCGGGAAATATAACCCATCCCATGTAAACTGTGCATTGTGACGTCGATACCTGCAACATTTTTTAAATTATTATTATTCTCCTTTCAAACCAAGCGATTATCAAACAACAAACTTTCTTACTTTTAATATTAAAAGAAATACATGTAAATGAACTAATTGAGAAAAAGATATTGACAGCAAATGCTGCTTTTCAAAATGCACTTTTTTTAATTTCTCTTAACATTCACGTTACCTAGTAGAGTCCATCGATTTCCTCAGTCTTAGCTGACAATCTCAAAGTGGACGATGGGAATATTTGTAGCAAAAGAAAGTGAATGTAGAGTATACTTAGGAAAGATATGTTTAAAATTATAATTATTTTTGCTCAAAATGACGTGTTTACATATCCTGTGTTTCCTTGGCCTAACGGTTTCTCTTGGATGTTTCATATCCTGCATGTTAGATTTATGAGCACTAACACCATATACATCTTTACAGCATTATATATTATGATTTTAATAGGCCTTTTGGTTTGTGAATTAGGTTTACGTTTTGTAAGACTGAAAATTAAAAGAGGAGCGGAGGGGGGGGGAGTATATGTCTCATGGAGACTTAGGGTTTAAACTATGACTATTATTTAAAAGATAATTAAAACATAAGGGATTTTTCATTTATATTTTATTTTGCTTGTGTATTTCTAAACATATTTTCACTTTACCCTGCGTTTGCTAATATCTGACAAGTCTTTATTTCCACCGTCTGTTATTACTGATGCTTATGCGCTTGATGTATTCCGGAATCGAAAACGAAAATAGTCTCTTTTTAGATACAACATGTATAAACCACGTGATGCCTTGTAATCACTACCTTAAGCAGTTACAATATGTAATTTATCAATATAACGTGATAAAAAGACGTACATGTAACTACTCACTGCACTAAATGAGAAGTGAAAATAACAGTGATCAAAGTAAAACTTATACGGTACAAATTTTGATGCACCAGATGCGTATTTCGACAAATAATGTCTCTTCAGTGATGCTGAACCGAAATGTTTCAAATCCGAAATTACAGTAAACTTGTAGCCCTAAGAGCTATTTTAATGGATCCAGCAGCTGATCTTTGTATGGATTTTTATGAAGTTTAGGATTCCAGTATAGGTACGGTAACTCATATTCATCTGATCCATTGACTGGGATATTAAATGTGTCTACACCTGAAGCATAATTTTGAAAAATTTCATCTTTTGAAAGAGCAAAGGGAGTATAAGTACGATTACCAAAAGTGAAATTAATGCCAAGTTCGTTTAAAATATCGTTGTAATAATGAACATTACAAACAAAAACAATATTGTTACAAGCTTTGTCAGTTGGAACCGAAACATATTCCACGTGTAACATATCTAGTTCTTTTATTACTTACGGTTTACTAGACACAGAAGGATAGCTGAAATCATGCCGTTTGTCATACAGTTGATTGTCAGTTATTTTGTTTTGATTTTGTTTTGTTTTGTTTTGAAAGACAAGTTGATGGTGCAGGGGTTCCAACAATCTCGTTTAAAAGCAGCATTTCGCAAATTCGATGGTCGTTTTGCTTTGATGTGTCTAATATGGGATTTCAATATTCCCCTGATACTTTTACCCCATTCTGACGATGTATCAAGTTCTTTTTCATTTTTAGCCCATCGTCTGGCATAATCTTCGACAAAATTAATAATAATAGATATGAAATCCTGTCGCCAACGGAAAGACTGAGGCTTTCTGAATTTAGGACGTTTTAAAATTAGTGATTTGAAATAAGAAATACCTGATGTTTTAGTTATCATACGTCAGACATGTTGGAGTTCGACTGTAGTCGTGACGATAGAGCATTCAATACAAATAACTAGTCCCACCAGCACTGATGGGAAATGGGATATTGCTACATACAACTTCCATTATTTATGTAGCAATATTCCTTTATCACCTGCATATGGTGTTTACATCTCTCATCTGATTCGATACGCAAGAGCTTGTTCTGCGTATGGTCAGTTTTTAAATCGAGGCAGGCTGCTGAAAGACAAGTTGATGGTGCAGGAGTTCCAAAAATCTCGTTTTAAAGCAGCATTTCGCAAATGTGATGGTCGTTATAACGATCTAGTTCGCCAATACAACCTATCGTTGAGTCAAATACTGTCTGACGTGTTTCATACCGATTGTTAGGCCGTTCTTGGCACACTGAGTTTGACTACTGATAACTTTTTTTACCTGATCAAAATATAGGGCTCACGGTGGGTGTGACCGGTCGACAGGGGATGCTTACTCCTCCTAGGAACCTGATCCCACCTCTGGTACATGTATATCCAGGGGTCCGTATTTGCCTAACTCTCTTTTTTGTATTGCTTGTGGGAGTTATGAGATTGATCGCTGTTCGTTATCTTCGTCTACATAAATAGGGGAAGTTGACGATAGAGAAGCTGAAATCATCCCGTTTGTCACACAGTTGAGTTGTCAGTTTGCCATTAATGTCTACTTTCAATAAAATATCTAAGTATGAAGCAGAAGTGGACGACTCTGTGATGTCTTTTATTTCGTCAGCTCACGGGAATATATAGAATCGACATATGAATGAAAGTTATTATTGTTAATAGACAAAACGTTGTCGATATATCTAAATGTCGAATTGAAGGCCACAGCAAGAAATTTTTTCTTCGCAAGTTTTTTAATAAATTCTGCTCCATATAAATATATAAACGGGTCAGCTAACAAAGTAAGAAGCAAATGTTGCGTCTCGAGTTCACAGGAATATGTCGAATCGACATATGAATGATAAAATAATGTATATATGATTAAATTTATGAAACATTTTCTAGTTTTAGCACATAATTTTATTAGATAATTATGTCAACTGTGTATTTTCTACTCAACTCCATATTTCTATTCTTATTACAGGCGGATTCACTGGTCAAGATGTCGATAGTTGATGACCTCGTGAATGGACCTATCGTATCCTCCAGCAATATACCACTAATGTTAGTCATCGAAACACCAGCGAACACGGCAGAGATTATAAATATCAGGTTATGGACAGGAAATCTCTTGGAGACAGGGGAACCAGCAGCAATAATTAAGAATGTGTCTTTTCACCGTGCTGACGAAAACATTACGTGTTATGACCTGAATGCACTTTATCACAAAACAGAAAACTCATCGGTTCAGAACTCCGCCTTAATTCATTTGAAGTATGTAAATTCTGCTACAGACAGTATTACTAGTTTCATAAATCTGACTTTTGAAGTCAATGTTGTGCAGGAAAAGATGAATTTTGCAGACATGTATGTCGTGTTTGTTGCCCTTGGAACTGTGACGTTAAAATATACGATTAACATGAAGCTACCCGAGATTTTGAAAGACAGAAACAACACATTGTTAGGACAGTTTCATAAGTTACTGGACGGTGATAACAGCACCTGTGTTGATTTACCTGTTATGGGAAATTTCCCTCCATTATTTTGGACAAGGGTTCATACCGCATGGTTTAGAATCAATGCATCAACGTTCGAAATAACAGTGATTGGGAAAGATATATCTTGCCAACGAAATGGTTACAAGATTTCGCAGGTAATGATAACAGAAAATAAAGTACATACATATGACGAAGAATACAATTGCACATTTTGTTTTCGGACTTTGAATGCTAGGTGTATATATTTTCCAAAATTACACATGGGTTTCAAGTTATTGACAGTAAATAATTTAACTAATTTAAACACAGATGGTTTTTTCCAATAGTGTGGCTTGATAAAAAAAAATTCACTAAACTTGAATACAAAGGACATTGTAAAATGAAATGACATTTATCTTCTATTAACTTCTTACAAAGTAAACATTGTCTATCAGATTTATGAACATTGCTGAATCGCCCAGCTTCTGTAGCTAAACAATGAGATGAAAATTGCAATCCTGCTATAGAGTTTTGGTAAATGCAAGAAATAGGTTTTCTTAGATAATATTGGAGACTAAAATTAGCAAGTGCTTATATAAACACGTTTTGAAAATAGTGAAATGTGTTCCATAACATATTGCTGACATTGGTCGATTATTCATTGTTTGATTGTATTTAATTCATTTTTATTTAAACTTTGTTTTATCCATACATCATGAAAAAGAAGTTTTATAAGCAGTTGTCTTACATGATACAAATTTCAGTATTTAAAAGCTTGTACCAATATTTAACAACATAATACATTCCTTCATAGTTCAATAGAAGACGACCCAATTCAGCATAAACAGCAACACTGCATATACATGTAGGTGGGTTTTTTTTTACACCAAGACCCTTTTGACAAAATCAAAATGCAGCTTTTCAACATTTCACCTTTATGTATGTCCATAGTTCAGAAGGATTATTACAGATACTTCCAATATATCAGTCAAAAAGTGATAACATTGTTTCGGGATTTAAGTACATATTTTTTTTTACATTTCTACAGGGGATGCTTACTCCTCCTAGGCACCTGATCCCACCTCTGGTGTGTCCAGGGGTCCGTGTTTGTCCAACTATTTATTTTGTATTGCCTATAGGAGTTATGAGATTGATCACTGTTCGTTATCTTCACCTTTCTATTCAAAATAAGCCTTCCTTGTCTGATCTGAAAGATACTTCTCAGCCTTTCTAAAATTAGTATTGAAATTGAACAAAAACCAAGATATGAAAAAGTGTCTACAATTTCTAAGTTTTGGCCATCTATATGCCAAATACCTGTAGAATTAATTTTTCCATCCTTGCGAAACACCAATATGTTCGTCCTTGCTGTATTAACACTCAGGCTCCTTTTCTTAAAATATTCGGATAGGGAATTCAAAAGTGACTGAAGATCCTCTTTAGTTTCAGAAAAAAGTGCAATATCATCATTATAGAATAGTAAAAATAAGTTTAATTCTTTACAATCATTTCGTACACATCCAGTATTCAAAAAGGTGCATTTCAAAGTCATTTACATTCATGTTGAATAAAATCGGGGATAAAATTTGCCCTTGCATCAAATCGACTTTATTTGTGAAATTATCAGATTGGAAACCGTTCACAGTAACAAAGGATTTGACATTAAAGGACATAGACTTTATCAGTTTTAAAACTTTTACGAATACCTAACTTTGATAATTCACACCATAGCTTATCCTATTTACTGACTCAAATGCCTTTTTGAAATCCATGAAAGCACAATACAATTTTTGTTATGATGAAAGGTGAAGATAACGAACAGTGATCAATCTCATAACTCCTACAAGCAATACAAAATAGATAGTTGGGCAAACACGGACCCCTGGACACACCAGAGGTGGGATCAGGTGCCTAGGAAGAGTAAGCATCCCCTGTCGACCGGTCATATCTGCCATAAAAAGGTGATGGAAATTATACTCTGGAAAGCAAAAATGGCATCAGTAGTCCCGAATCCTGTTTTAAATCCAAACTGGGCATCAGAGATCACATCATTACAATTTACCCATGTTAAAAATCTTTGGTTAATGACCGAAGTGAAAGTTTGTCTAAACTTAGTATACTAATTCCCCTGTAATTGTTGGGGTCAGTATCATTACCCTTTTTAAAACCAGGAATGTTAATTACCTTTAACAAACTGGGTAGGAATAAAAACAGTTTCTAAAATTTTATTGAACATATTTACAAATACTGGTAAAAGAAATTGTTCACATTCAATTAAGTATTAATTTGATATACCATCACCACCATATGTTTAGACCTTTTCAATGTTTTAAGTGCGATTGAAACTTCATTAAAAGTAGTATGTGCATCAAGCTCATCTAAACATCACATCCTCAGTTTTACAATCCATGTTCTCGTGCTTATTACAATATGTGCTTGCACAAGGTAAAGATGACAAATATTTGAAATATTCATAAAAAACATTTAGTGACACATTTGCAGATGATTCCTCCATTTTGCAAACTTACGGAAATAATATCTAGGCTTGTTTCGTTTTAGTTTTGCTATTTATGTCCCTCTGATTGTAAATACACCCGTTACATTTTGCTTCAGTCAGTTTATAAATGTTTTTCTTGGTATTAAGGACTAAATGATTTTTCATTGATTTTTCTTTGTTAAAATTTTCTAATGCTTTGATACAATCCTTATATAAGGTGTTTGTTTTATCATCAAGCCATTGTTAATCATCAACGCTGTTATATCTGTCATGATTCTTTTAACCAACAGAATACTGGTAATGTGACATATATGTATATCTACGACTTGTCCCAGTCTTTAAATAAGGCGACATAATAGAATTCAAATCTTGTGTAAAGTTATAGATATTATCATTCCTTTGCTGTTCAATTTCAATATTTTCTATATTAAAACTAGTAAATCAGTAGATAATTATAAGAAAGGAATTGCTGAAATATTACTCAGGTAATTTTGATTATAACAAACGAATGGTCATAAGATTTCTCAGATAATTTTATTATTACAAAAAAAAAATAGTTTCTCAAATAATCCAATCTGAGCAAATAAGGTCTTAATAGAAGACCTGATAAATGTGCAATGTTGAATTTATGATTTTTCAAAACATATAATATTAATGAAGAGATGATGACATAGAATTGACAATAGTTTATATACATATCATAGTTAGACTTTTTTTTTATATACAATTACAGGTATCCATACCTACATCGAGCTCAAAGAATGGATTCCATGGAGATCTGAAGTTTTGTGATGTAACGTATAATGGAGACATGAACAGAAATATTAGTAAATGTGTTTATAATTGTCAGTGCAAAAATCACGTGGAATGTAGCGAAGTGATTTTGTTCATGGCAAATCATGGGGAGGCCTCCGACTGGAATTTATGTGAATTATCCGCAGTTAATGTTTAAAGAAGAACCATCCATAGCTATATGTACATGTATAATATATTTGCACTATAGGACTCCACTTTAGTTTGAGACTTATGCTTACTTTATAAACATAAATATTATTAAACGACGTCTCATATCAATCCAAAATCCGGAAGTAAAGCTGAGACTTTCTATTACGCCCCTTAAAGAGTTTCACATTCATACTGACGCGCTGCCAGCTATAGGCTGCACCACTCTATTAATGTTGCCTAATGTTCTTACCAAAATTACTCACCTTTGATTTGACCCTGCCTCCTTAAAGTAAACTTCTCAGACGTCTTACTTTTACATCATGTAGTACTGTAATACAATCAAAGTTCCGGGACTTATTTTCGACGTGAACCTCCACATAGATAAAGTGATGCAACCTGCAATAAAAATATGGTTTCTTTGAATTTCAATAAACTTCATAAAAAAGAAGTTGAATGATATGTGTGTGTGACTGTACATTCATTTTTGTTTTAATTTCTGATATTCATGAAGTGAAACAAACCTTGGATAAATGAGTTGTTTGGATGAAATTGAGGCCATTTTGAGCAATTCTGATAGAAAGCGTATGTGTGTGAAATTTGGATTTTTCACCTATTTTTTTGTAATTGCTGATAACGATTTTTTTCATATGGTTGTGGAAGGCTTTACCTTATATGTAAGAACATTGTTGGTGATTTTATGTGGTATACTAATATACTATTGAGATTTGATGTGTAAAATTGCAATTGAAATGTGATGATGTTCTTGATTAGACTTATCAAATTCATTTAATGTGTTGTTCAATTCCTTTGAAATATAGTTGGATCATGTAGAATTATCTTATCTTTAATTGTAATGGGAATATGGAGAACATTACTCACTGCACCAAGCAAGGAATTCTGATTTTCCTGGACACGGTCAAGTTGAGCTGCCAAGGGGGGCCCTGTAGAAACAAGATAATACACATTGTCACTTAGGGAAATGTTAAGCATCCACACATCAAACTCAATCATCAGACTTCAGATAACAGAAAGAGAAAGACAAAACTAACATTACAGCCATAAATTAGTAAAAATGAAGGGGGAAGTAAGGCAAACAATGGATATTTTAGAGTCAGAGATGGCCGCCGCAGAGGGTCAGCCCATGGAAGTTGGGAGAAAAGGAGAAAAGAGATCAAATACATTAAAAACAGACTCTGGAGAAAGTCAGTAAAATGGGAGCATGCATATTACAAGACCATGCAGGCAGTACGCAGCCTTTAAGCACCATCATACAACTGCGGCTGAGGGGCATCTGTAACAAGACTAAAACTACCTGCATTATCCCCGCCCCTAGCATTGGTGGACAAGTTTCAACATTCACCCCGCCCCCTAGCATGCGTGGACAAGTTTCAACATTCACACCGCCCCTAGCATGCGTGGACAAGTTTCTATACTCCATTGTCAAAAACTTATCACTTTACGTATTAAATTACTGGTATTCAGTTTTTTGTTGTAGTATACCCGTATACATTATATACAACAAATGTATATATACCAAGTGTTATATTATTTCCATTGGCGGTTCTAGAGAAGGGATAGGGGTACTTGGGTTACCTCTGGAATGTCTGTGCACTTTCAAAAACATATTTGTATTCATAAACTAGAATACAGTATCTATTAAATTAGAGAAAGCGTAAAAATTAAACTCTTTGTATAATTTACTACTAAAAAATGTACAAGACCATTTACATCGGAAAAAGCAGACCCCACTCCCACCCCTTAAAATGATATTAGCTCATTTAAGCCAAGAGCTCAAGTTAGCTTTCTCTAATCATATTTTGTCCGGCGTCAGTTCATCCGTAAACTTTCACGTTTCGATTTCTTCTTAAGAATCGCATGCAGGGTTAATTTCAAACAACATGCCACAAAGCATACTTTGGTAAAGAGGATTCAAGTTTGTTCAAATGAAATACCATGCCTTTTTGAAGTGGAGATAATTAAGAATTGGTAAAAAAAAATTGTGGCATCGTTTAAAAATCTCGTCTCAAGAACCACAAACCAAATTTCAATCAATCTCGATACAAATCATCCTTGGGTGAAGGGACTTCAAGTTAGTTTCTTCAAATGTAAAACCATATTCTCTCTCCAATGGGAAGATCATTAATAAAATGTATATATAGAAAGGGGTCATTTCAAGATCCTCTCAAGAACCACGCGCACTGGGTCAGAAAAGTTGAAACTTACATGGAAGATTCCTGACATAGCGTAGATTCTTCAAACCATGCATGGTCCCTGTAGTATCCAAAAATAATAATTCCTATCATATGTATTCAGGTTTAAGATTCTAAGGGGAAGTAAGTTTAATAAATGGAGCATGGCGCGAATTGTGTGTTGATTACTATTTTGTATTCACAATAACTGGCGACGAGGATTTTCACAATGGACATGTCATTGCCTATATTTCCGCAGTTTGTCCCAGATACAGACAAAAACAACACAGGACCGCGGTGGGACAGGTGGTTTAGTCGGCTGGAAAACTTGTCCGTCGCACTGAAGCCGGTAAACCCCGTAGTACCAGATGGCCACGAACCTGACGAAAATGCTATCAAGAGCATAGATGACAGGAAAAGGCCACTACTTTTACATTACGTTGGTGAAAGGACGCACGATATCTACGAGGCCCAGAAGGGGGATTCGGAACCTAATTACAATGCAACGAAAAGGGTACTCAATGATTACTTTCGCCCCAAGAAGAACACAAATGGAAATTTATAAGTTTTGGTGTTATAAACAGAAAGAGGGCCAATCTCTTGATGAGTTTATTACAGAACTAAAGAAGCTCGCAAAAGACTGCGAGTTTACAAATACAGACAAAGAAATATTATCGCAGGTAATACAGAACTGAAAGTCTAATCAGTTAAGGAGAAGAGCATTGAGAGAGGCAGACAAGACTCTCGATGAGATCATTCAGCTTGGACGAGCTATGGTGATATCTGACACACAAGCAGCTGCCATGGAGAGACCAGAAGCAATAAGTATCAACAACGTAAGGATGAAGAAACTTTGTAAGAGTACAGACGAGAGTCGTCCTAAATTCCGTAATTCACGCAGTGAACAGAAACCACAAAGAGATGAGTGTTGGAATTGTGGAGGATCTTTCCCGTACAAAAATCTACCATGTCGAGCAAAGGAACAAACGTGTCACAGATGTAAGAAAAAAGGACACTTTAAGAAGATGTGTCAGCAAAAACAACAAAAATCGGTGAGAACTGTGACATTGGATGTAAACAACACAGAAGATAATAGTAGTGACTCTGATCTTGGATATTGCTATGGCGACCAACTTGTAGGCGATGTGAATTCGGTGAGAGGCCCGTATGTCACTGTACACCTCAAAGATGTTCCAACGAAACTTTTAGTAGACAGTGGGTCATCAGTAAACATTCTTGATGAGGATGACTACACAAGGATCGGGAAACTTAAAGTACACAAGAGAAAGGCTCGAGGAAAACATATTCCGTATGGAGTGAATGGAACAATTGATGTTCCGGGGACATGTGATGTGAAGATAGAGACTTCCAAGAACTTTACAGTGGCAACATTTTACGTTGTGAAAGGCAAATCTGGATCTCTGTTGGGATATGACACAGCTAGCAACATGGACATTATCAAAGTAGTAAACGAGATTAAGACATTGGGTGATAAAGTCGAAAACGACTTCCCAGGACTGTTTCAGGGTATCGGGAAGTTGAAAGGACACCAGGTGAAAATTCATATTGATGGATCAGTGCTTCCTGTGGCACAGAAACCAAGGAGAACTTACTCCATTTCATTTGAGGACCAAAGTGGAGAAGGAGTTACAGAATCTAATGAAAAAAGACATTATCGAGAAGGCTGAGGGCGTGTCCACACTATAGGTGTCACCTATGGTGACTCCGCCAAAGAAAAACGGTGAAGATATGCGCCTTTGTGTCGACATGAGGCAGGCAAACAAAGCTGTTTGTAGAGAACGACACACATTACCTACTATTGAAGAGCTTATTTTGGATCTGAATGGAGCAAAGGTCTTCAGTAAACTAGATCTCCGCAGTGGGTATCATCAACTTGAGCTCCATCTGGAGTCCAGATCCATAACTACCTTCAGCACTCACATGGGCATATATCGTTATAAACGATTAAACTTTGGAATATCTTCAGCGTCAGAAATATTCCACGAGACCATTTGACAAATTATCCAGGATATACCCGGAGTCTAAAACATATTTGATGATATAGTGGTGTTCGGAACAGATCTAACACAGCACGCCATGGCATTACAAAGTGTACTGAGGAGACTCTCAGAGTGTGGCCTGACTCTTAACCGTAAGAAATGTGAGTTTCGAACAAACAGAATTTCATTTTTCGGTGTTGTATTCTCAGACTGTGGCATATCGCCTGACCCAGAAAGGTAAGTTATTAAGGAATTTGGTAGGCCACAGAATGTCAAAGATCTTAGAAGCTTTTTGGCATGGGTATGACAAATTACAGCTCACGTTTCATTAAAGACTATGCTGAGATCTGTGAACCTCTCAGAGAACTTACTCATAAGAATAAACTATGGGATTGGAACTCGAGGTTAAAAATCTTCCATTACAGCAGTTGAATCCAGGTATAGCCAGACTGAGCGGGAGGCCTTGGCGATAACTTGGGCATGTGAGCACTTTGACCTTTATCTCAGAGGCCTGCACCATTTTACGGTTATCTCAGATCACAAACCATTAGAAACAATTTGGCAGAAATCACGACCAACACTTCGTATTGAGAGGTGGGGACTTCGTCTACAACCCTATAAGTTCAAAATAAAATACTCACCTGGAAGGGAGAACATGGCTGACTACATGTCAAGACACCCAGTTACCTCAACACAACACAGGAACTGGTCGGAAGAGTATGTGAATTTTATCACGTTAGAATCACTTCCACGTTCGATGGAATTGGATGATGTGAGGCGAGCCACAATAAACGACGTAACACTACAAAAGGCTATTGAATTCACACGGACAGGGGATTGGCACACAATGAAGGATATTGGACTGGATGACGTTGATTCTGAAGAACTTAAGGCGATTAGTTCAATACGTGATGAACTGACTGTGAATAGTGACAATCTATTATTACGTGGTACTCGCATTGTTCTTCCCAAAACGCTGCAGGATAAGGTCATAGACATTGCACACAAAGGCCATCAGGGGATGACTAAAACAAAAGCTTTTCTACGATCTAAAGTTTGGTTTCCTCACGTGGATGGAAGAGTGGAGAATCGTATCACAAACTGCAAACCGTGTCAACTCTTGATTCCAGAACGACATAATATGGAACCCCTGCAGATGTCCGAACAACCTTGGGGACCTTGGGAAAACCCCAGCATGGACTTCTGTGGACCACTCCCGACTGGAGAGTATCTTTTTGTGATAATTGATGAGTACTCTCGTTACCCTATCGTTGAAGTTGTGAAATCAGTCTCGGCAAGGTCCACTATTCCTGTACTCGATAAGGTCATTAGCGTGTTTGGTATTCCAAGAGTTATCAAGAGTGGTAATGGTAGCCCATTTCAGTCACATGATTGCAGAAGTACCGGTATGCAGAGCACATGGGTTTTACACATAGACGGATAACACCAAGATGGCCCAGAGCTAATGCCCAGGTAGAAAGCTTTAATAAACCCCAATCTAATTAAAATCAGATCCTAAAATACGCTCACAATCGCTACAATACGCAGAGTATACGGCGCGGATCTAAGAAGTCTGATTTTAATTAGATTGTAATAAACCCCTAATGAAAGCAGTTCGCTCAGCTAACATTGATGGACTTAATTGGCGCCAAGAACTCTACAAGTTCTTGAGACAGTACAGATGCACACCACATGTATCAACCGGTAAAACAGCATTTGAATTAATCTTCAGTAGAAGTCCAAAGACTAGATTACCAGCAGTAATCAACAGAGAGGGGACTTCTACAAACCTTCAAGTCAGAGAGAGAGAGAGAGAGAGAGACAGTCAGAGAAAGTATCAGATGAAATCCTACGCAGATAGAAGAAACTGCAAAATCAAGAGACATTTGTGTAGGTGATACCGTCGTAATGAAGAGAGAAAACCATGAAGACAAGTTACAAGATGGAACCAAGAATTGTGACGAACAAGAAAGAACCAATGATCACCGTCGATGGACAGGCAACGCGCAACGTTTCACAATTCAAGAAAGTTGGTCCAGAAGTCAGAGTGGAGTTGTTGGAGAAGGCTAGGAAAAGAGACAATAGTGAAATAGAGATTGACTTACCGGTGCTACCCAAAGCTAGTCAAACCGCGTCCGAACACTCTAAGCAAAGTACGTTGCCCACGACACCGCCACGACGCAGTCAGAGGAACCGAGAGATGCCCAAGAAGTTGAAGGACTATGTATTGTACGGAAAGTGAATAATCTACCTTGTCTTGATTGTTTAAGTATGTTTTTGCAATGAATAGGGGCATAATAATCCCCTGCAAAGACATAGGACTAGGAAGTTCTTATTATGATTTAATTTTGCATTATTCATTGTAATTGGGTTTTTTTTAAATGCAATGTTGTATTCAGTGCAATATGTTGTCTTCTTTGCCAGGATTATCTCCATCGATTAGAACTCTAGTGACAATTAACTAAAAATGGGAGAGATGTATTATCCGGAAATAATTATTCCTATCATGTGTATTCCGGTTTTAGATTGTATGGGGAAGTAGTTTTAATAAATGGAGCATAGCTCGAATTGTGTGTTGATTACTATTTTGTATTCACAATAGTCCTCAGGGTAGAGTGGATTCTCAATAGAGAGTCAAAGTTGTACGGTCCCCGGGGTAGAGTGGATTTTCAATAGAGAGTCAAAGTTGTACGGTCCCCGGGGTAGAGTGGATGTTCAATAGAGAGTCAAAGTTGTACAGGGGGATATATAGGATAAAACTTGAAAAATCTTCTCAAGAACAACAGAGCAATGATTACTAATATTAATATGCAAGCATTCTCTGGTAGTGCAAATTCAAGTTTGTTCAAAGTGTATTCCCTAGGGGTATAGTGGGGCGACAGCAGGGAATCAAAGTTTTACACGTAAATAATTCCAATGTTATTTATTACATTTGTTTTGAATGGACAAAAATAAAGCTAAACGAAAATTTACACATCAAAAAATCCAAAAACGCGATATATTCATACGCACATAAGAACATATATTATATGGCTGGGAAACCATTCAAATTTTTGAAATTGATACTAGAGTGAACGAATTGGAATTACAAGAATCAAACATTCTTTTTGAAGAATGTATCGATGCGTTAATTACGGACATTTTACTCACAAACTTAACATAAAAGTGCTTCGCACTTTTTTTCAATTTGTGAGTAAAATGTCTAGAGTTTACACATCGATACATTCTTCAAAACAAATGTTTAATCCTAAATATAATGTATAGGAAAACCTATAAAGATACTACAGCGCTAGCCTGGCATGGCCATGAATATTCATATTGATATACAGACATCCCCAGGTAGTGCAGATTGAAGTTTGCTTAAATCATAACTTCCAGGGGTCGGATGGAACCAAAATAGAGGATCAATGTTTTACATTGGGATATGTAGGATCAATCTTTAAAAATCTTCTCAAGAACAACAGGGCCCTGGTGACTCATATTTTAAAATAAGCAAACATCCACGGGTAGTGCAGATTCAAATTTGTTCAAAATGTGGTCCCTGGGGGTAGGGTGAGGTCACAATAGTTAATCAAAGCTTTACATTAAAATACATAGGGGAAATCCTCACCTCAATAACTGCAGCGCTATGATTAGTCATGCAAGGATTCGCAGGTAATGTGGATTGAAGTTTGTTCAAATCATGACCCACCCACCCCCTCCCGGGGGGTAGGATAGGACCGTGCAATAGGGGATCAAAGTTTGATACGAGAATATATAGGGACACTTCTTTAAAAACTCTTTTCAAGAGCATCGGTCAATGATACGCAAACATCTTCAAGTAATATATATTTAAGTTTGTTCAATTCAGGTGTCCCATGAAGAAGTTTGATATGGGAATATACAGGCCTTTTCAAGATTAGCAGGACCACACTGACTCATATCAAATTGCAAATGTTCCTAAATCCTAAAAGTGTTGATTCCATTTCTTATGCCCCCATGACTAAAGGCGGAGGAGGGGGGTGGTGGTATTATTTTGTCATGTCTGTCTGAAACTTAAACCTCTCTCATATAAGTTTGATGCTTCATGAAGAGCGTTAAAGCGTTATGAAATGCATGCTGGCGTGAAGCGTTGCTGTTCGGAATCTCCTGTATTTTCAAAAATGAAATTTATTTTTTTATATTTGCATTTTAATTTCACTTGTGTCGGAATATTCCTAGCTGTTCAAATAGGCGTGCTATACTTATCAAGATCCATACCCCAGGGCGTGTTTTTATGTCTTATATTAGGGACTGATTCACGATTCCCAAACCCCACCTTCATATTTTTGGGTTGTTCTTTTTTTCATTTTAATTAAATGATTGATCAAAATCTACTGTTTAATCCGTTTAAAAGGATTCACACAAAAATGAAGGTTATATATCATGACAGAAGCTCATGACAGAGAGTTTATTATTTGTTTTGAAAACAAAGATTGGGGAATGTTATTGTTTACAAAGTTTTCAAAATAAATGGATATCGATCCAAGTTTATTATATATATTTCTAAAGTTAAATTTGTGGTGTGCAAACAAAATTACACTGGTTTGTTTGTAAACATGACAAGAGTCTTTGTTTACATAACGCAAAGTTATGGCTAAACTTTTGCTTTAATTCTTGCATTCAGAAGGTCCAAAATTTTGTTGTCAACATTAAATGAGTTATATTTTTAACATCAAAAATTATTTTTTGAAATAATGATAATTTTAAAAAACGTGAACATGCAGTCCTTTAAATTTAAGACTGTAATTTAAATATATTTGAAGAAAATCTAACGTATAACGATAAATCAGCGAATATCAATATCGGACATCGCAAGTGGCGTAGTTTCCTATGAAGCACGGAAGCATGTGCTTCCACATTGTTGCGGTAAAAAAATGAAATAATTTAAAGTCAAGTTAGATATATTAAGAAAAAATATGGCATAAAAGTTAGTGTTGTATTATGTTTATCAATCAAAATACTCAAGAATAGGCCCACACCTCCCAAAAAATGTACATTGTACATGTACTAGAACCTCTTTTAAAAGGTTTCGGATCCAGGAATCGAATTTGGTTTGCATATTTGTTTCATATCGCAGTTTCCGGTTTGCATTGTCAATTTGTCGGTTTTAATTTTATTAATTTACACAGTTGACAGTCAGTTACCTTTTGTATGTGTGTGATGCTGGCTTTTTGGCAATTGCCAGCTTAAATTCCCATGGAATAAATCATGTGGCAGCTAAACAGCGCTTCAGGATTTTGTAAGAATTGAATTAACACGTATATGTTACGTGCTTCAAAGAAGTAACGCACTTCCATGCCTTCGTAACGAAATCTGACATAGGTTATGTGGAGCATTTAATTTGTTCACTTTATTTCTTTACCTGTATCATCATTAAGTGATTCAAAATGACGGATGCATCTCAATAATGAAATTAGTGTTGTTTTCCGACTCGGAATGGCTTAGAGCAGCATCCAGTTTGCCTGCATCCAGCTTGCCTGGGTTCTCTTGCAAATAAAAGCCATGCCAATAAATACATGTACCTGATATTTGTTTATTTTCAGATAAGGCACCGGTGTGCAAATGCATACTGGGAGCGAGTTTTTTGTCATCGGTTGTCATCAACTTTCCACTGAGTCAATACCGCCACCTGTGTGTGTATCACCATTCCCTCATTGTACAGAAATTGCAGCTTTGGCGCCTTGTCACAGCTAGAATTGCTTTCCTGGATGTCAAGGACCTGATTGTCGGAAGCATCCTATTCTACTACTTTAGAACATTTGAAAGAAGATATGGTTCAAGAACGTTTGTCGTGTGTATTCTCTAAATCTCTATCTGCATTGACTTGTTAAAAAAAATAGATACAAAATTGTTTTCAACATTGCTGAACTGGCTTCAAATTGACTGATTTATTTTTCTCTCTCATTCTGCTTTATTAATTTTTTTTAAATCAAAAATTAAAACACTCAAACAAACTGGTATGATAGAGGGTGACATGTCGGACGTCACACATATACACTCATGTAATTACATATTTATATATTTAATTTCAGGCGCAGTTGATTGGATTTTTTATATTTGGGAGTGTATTAGAGTTGTCTGCTGTCCATGTGTGCAAACTTTTACATTTTAATATGGAGCCTTTGCCATCTGGCCCATAAGTGTTTGTGTAGCATTAATTTAGATTAATTCCCTTCTCTGCACAATCCTGTTCTATGTACTAGTACATAATATAGGAATACTTAATACTGTTAGGAGTGTTGAGGTGTTGACACGGGGTATACCGTCCGTATTGTTTGTTTACTGCATCTATCTTGACTCCTTTCGGGGCTGTTTGTTAATTACAGGTATACCAAACGATCGAGCTCCTAAAGTTTGAAGCCATACATGAACACCTGTTAATTCTGGATGTCACTACACATGTAGACTATGGTGTTTTCCTTTTCACATGCATTGTTTATATATTATACTCAAACTTTGATAAGGATCACTAGGTTATATGTGTGTAATTTACCACTAACATAACAAAAGACATAAATTTGACTCAGAAACGTGTTTACTCAGGTTATGAATGAAAATTTATGAACGGCATGAACTTTTATCAATACGGAATGCTTGAAATCTGATAACAACACCAAAAGGTATTTCATTACAAAAAGTTAACAGCAAACCAGAGAAAGAATTACACAGTTTTTGGGGATAGTCCATCATTACACTTAGTCGATGAAGTGTCAATACCGGGTATGGCCTCCCCTTGCATCAATGACGGCTTGACAACGTCGAGCCATGCTGTCAATAAACACCCGGATGTTTCCAATGGGAAGGTTCATTCTCGAGTTGAGACCTGCATTGTGAAGCCGATTCCGTATCGTCTGAGTGGACACATTCACCCCCGAGGCGTTCAGGAGATCGCTACGTAGGCTGGTTGCTGTCCAGAAGGGATGGCGTCGTGCCTGAAGAGCCACAAAATGGTCTTGGCGTTGGGTTGGCGACCTCTGACGATCACCCCCATGTCGGTGTGCTGCTGTACCAAAAGTTTGCTGTCGGTTCCAGGCCCTGTTTACAATGCTCTGGCTGACGTTTAGTGCATTTGCAACGTCACGTTGTGAATAGCCAGCGTCAAGCATTCCAATACATCTGCCCAGTTGTTCTGTCGTCAGGCGACGCCTTACACGTTGAGGGGGTATTGTGTTGATAAACGTAGTGTAAACACTCAAGTGAGTTTGAAATTTTAGAAAGAATCAGACACCGATGCCTGAGTGAAAATCGTGCAATGGTAGCAAAAGCATAAACTGTGATGAGAAACGCATTTCCCATGGCATGAAATGCACGTGCAAGTTTGTTGAAGACGTTTTTGATTTCACTTGGACACAATATTGCCAGTTATGCAGTTATTAATTTTTTAAACAGAAAAAATATATATGATCCTTATCAAATTTTGAGTAGTATATATTATACCCATGCATTAAATGTATCTGTACATGTAATGGTATACACAATGTACATACGAAATTTGCTTTTGTTTGTGCATGACTGTTGCGTGTATTAATGTACAATTTGCGATAATTTCATGAAATATATACATGTATACTCGGTACTTGTACAAAAATATATTACATTGAATATATCCAGAACTGTAAAATATGCTGTATCACGATTCCGGTTTTTTAAATTTTTTATTAATTGATGAAATATACATGTACATGTATTTTAATACTTGATTATGAAATAAGTGGAATCCCAGGGAAAAATCCGAAACATTCCGAGTAAATAGATCATTTTGCGTTCAGCGTGCGCTCAGCGTTCGTTCACCGTTCACTTTGCGCTCTGCGTTCGCTCACCGTTCACCAAATTGCGTTCACCGTTCGCTATGCGTTCGTTCACCGTTCGCTCTGCGTTCGTTCATCGTTCGCTCACCGTGCGTTCACCGTTCGCTCACCGTTCAAGTGGGAAAGAAGAACGTTTCAGGGACTGTAATCAAAGACAATAACTATATATGAGCAATGACGTCATTTTATTGCTTTGAGAAGCAGGGTGGGCATTGTTCTCGGCGTATATCCATAACCAAACAAACAAACAATAAACAAAAAATTGCCCTAGTCATCAGGTGAGTCTGAAGGTAGAACTATATTTTGTTAGACATCTGTAAAGACAAACGCCGTGGACAACGCCCACCCATCGTCGGTTACCCACGGGTGCTTCTATTCGATTCTCTCCATCATCACCAATATAGGTTGCTGTAAATCCTTTTGATTTAAAAAAAATCAGTCTGTTCCTTCATAATAGCAAGGAGGGGACTAACAATAAGTACGTGTGCCAGTTGTGGTTGGTACATACGTTCGTAAAACAAAGGGAATGCCATGTAACAGAGTGATTTTCCACCACCAGTTCTCAGGGAGAGGAACTCATCCCGGTTATCTAAATGGCTACTGATTGCCTTTTCCTATTGAACACTTAGCTTTTCCACTTCAAAAACTTTTCCGACTTTCGTCAATAATGGCGTTTTCCATACTTGATTGTTTTCCGAATATCATTTTGAAAGGTGTTACGTGATTGATCGGGCTCTCCGAGTAAAGTTTACTCGGACGTGATTTGATTGGTTACTCCCGTCATGCATAATTAATGAGAAACGAGCAAAAATAGCATCAGACAACCACGGATATGAGGGAGCGTGAGTGGACTCAAAACCGTGGTTTGCGACGATGACGCCCACCCTGCTTCTCAAAAATGACTTAACGTCAAAGCAATAAAACAATGTCATTGCTCATATATAGTATTGTCTTTGATTACCTGTAAAATATTAACGACACTGAATATATCTTTAATATTTTTAGGGAATGATGCTCATGGTGTATACATTCATTTAACATCAAAAAATAATTTTCGAAAAAAATTCACATAAGGGTTTTTTTGGGGTTTTTTTTTTTGGGGGGGGGGGCTTGGAATGGCTCAATTAATGTTTAGTACATCTCATTGTATGAATATAATGATTAATCCAGAGAAAAATTATATTTTGAATTGATTTATTTTTGCCAAACAATCCAAAAATAAAATTACTTTTTTGTTATAGGTATATGAAAATTTGTTATATTCTTAATGTAATGCTAAGATTCTGATAAAAATTCCTGCACACAGTCACACTCCCTTAAAATGTGTATTATTGTCTCGTCTTCTGTATTACGAAATAATTCTGGTGTGTTTTTTTAATTTCAAATAAAAACGAGTTTGTTGCTAACATTCTATTTATAATCCTGAATTGGAACCACTGTAATTTGTGATTTTAAAAGGTAACAAATTTATCAGATTCCATTAATTCGAAAGTTTCATTCCACTTCTCTCTACATGTTGCTCCTGTGTTGTTTTGATCACTAGTGCTTGAGTTCAGGACCCCCCCCCCCCCGAATAAGCTACATGAGTTGATTTAAATATTTTTTTGTTGAAAATATTTCTAATATATGTCAACAACGTCTTGCATACCCCTAAAGTCCAAAATAATTCAAAATAAGCCCTTTTAAAAAAATACCCTCACTGGTTATTATAACAGAACTGCTAACCAGTGAGGGTAAAAAAAAATTATTATCTTATATTATTTTTTGTATTTTATAACAGAACTGCTAGAGGGGGGGGGTGGTTCTGAACCCAAGTACCTGTGGTTTTGATTTAGAATTTCGTAAAATGGTTTTCATCTTTTGCATTTTAATAGAATTTATACTTAACTGTATTAAGGGGAGGGGAGTTTTAGTAAGGGGAACAATAAAGTTTACCTTTCTGAGACAGGTTTTCACGGCTTGTATTATACCTGTGTAATCTAAAAATAAAATGTTTTAATAATGGTGGGATAGAGGCTGACAGATTCCTCATAGGAATATAATTTACCTTCTTCATTGACAAGATCATTAACAAAATGTACATTATAGTCATACAAGTGCATATCTAGAAGATGGCTTTTACCACCTAATGAGAAAATTGGGATCAAGAAAGAATGGTATATACATGTATAGACTACCTGATATATATTTTCATTGATTTTATCTTTTAAACTTAATCCAGGCTTTTAAAATAACATCTACCCAAAATCTGTTATTAGTTTTACATGTTCTAAGTACATGTAAGTCTTTCCACAGGTAAGTATTTTAATCCAAATATTGAGTTGGAAAGGGAGAGATTTTATACCGTTTCATTTGAAACCACCGCGGTGCATATATTCACCTTTATGTGCTAAAAATCATAATTTACCAAGATTTCTATTGTGACGTCATGCAATTGCGCACGCAAAATCATGAAAAACAATAGCGTGACGTCATAATACGAAGGTGCATCCTGACGAGTTGCTACAAAGGCATCAGTCATTATTCACTCTTCCACGCCCCGCCCACCGTTGATAACGAACGTCACATGTTTTCAGACTCCGTCAACTTATGTAAACAACATGGCGGGCGATTTCGATCTTATACAGGATACCTTTTCAATCGCCTCGTTTACTCGTGAATTTTCACAGAACAGTCCGTCAAAGGGTTTGACATACTTCAGAGAAGGTTATGTTCACATAATTTCAGTGGGTAAAAACGCGGAAGAAACAGTAATTATAACTTATTTGTTAGCGCTAGATGCTTTCGCTGCATTTGAAGTAAAGAAACACTACATCGTCTAACCATCGATTTACAGGATTCGGCTGTCATCGATGCTTACTGTTCATGCACAACTGGGTTAATATTACGAAACGTTTTCCGAGATTTGAATAATTGTTTTGTTACGGAATTGACGATATTTGTTGTTCGGTTGAAACTGAATAACTATATCATATATGCTGCGTTGACCGGTTCAATAAAATGTTTCATCTGCTTGCTTGCTTTTGCATCTTTTATTTTACTATTATTTATGATTTACTTATGAAAAACAGTTAAATATTATCAATAATCTACATTGCAGCTCAAATACCATCTGTGATCTCCATTAAATGTTCAACTTCAGTTATACTTGAATGGATATTGTAGATCTAGATATCTACATTGAGATATTTCATGCATAATTTTTTTTAATGGTTATGGGTTAATTAGATCATTCCAAGTTTTTATTCCACGTGCACCCAAATATCTATTTCTATTAAAAAAACAACAACTTGCAAATCAACAGAAAGAATGTGTACAATGTTTGATAGACATCACCATTTTGACAGTACAGTCAAGAATATGTTAAATGACACACAATGGAAAACTTGGATTATAAACAAGAATATTATAAAGACTAGGACCAAAAAACAATTTCCTGTTCGTAAAACATCTGTTTTAATTAGTTACCCAACCTCTTGTACTATAGTACATATTGTAATTACATAGGATCAGCAACACAATATAATACTTAGTTAAAGGAGTAGTTTATCATAAATAGGACAATAAATTAAGTACCACATGGGTTTTTTTTATTTTCAACAAATAATTCAAAACTATGGAATAATCATTGTTCTTTAAGAATAAATGGTTTACAATATCTGTCTATTTTAATTGTCAATAAATCAGCACAAATTCTTACATTTTCTTAGTTGTGAGCATTCACACATTTCGAAGGAAAATCTAAGTAATCCACTAGTTTATATTCATCATAATGTAAGTTTTCCCAAAGTTATACATAAATTTACTCTCTTATAAAATGTTTATCATTTTAAATAAATTCCTCACATTATATACAAGTAGTACACAATGAATTCACATGCTCTACAATTTGCTCTTCAACCCTGGGTTTTGCCCAAGAGTTAGTAGGGTGCAAACTATCCAACTTTATTGATGTCTCCATATATATACATATACTAACTGGTGGGAATACACTGACAGAGAGACATATTTCCCCCTGGTTCTTTGGATATCGTGAAACCTTTGTCTGCCATAATGAATTCCCCTTCCAGAATAATTCAACCCACCATCAGTTAACAAAGGAGTTTGTAAAATCCACTATTCTCTGTAACAGCAAAATCTGACATAGATCCAGTAAATAATTCACTAACAAATATGATAATAATAATAGCCTTTATTTATCCAAGATAACACAAATTAGCATACAGCTAGTTTCCATTGTGTCCCCTAAAGGAGCACAATCCACAAGTCCCCTTTAGGTTGTAGCTGATTTGTAGTCAGAATGTATAATTTGTAACTGTAGTTTTAAAAAAGATTGTTTCTGTGATTTCCTTTCTGCACAATCAATGATAGCGATGGTTGTTGGGAATTGAGCTTTTATTCAGTTGGCATGTTGTTAATATCATTCCTATAGGACTATATTGAAACACAACCTAACACAACATAAGGTCAATTCAGGCACAGAATATATCACTGATACACTGTGTTGAAATACAAAATCTTGATGCCAAGTCCTTGATTTCAAAATTATGTCCCAGCCTCATCAGTGTTAATAACAACTGCGATTGTTTTGTCATATTTGTTATGTCCCTCCTTTTTTTACACACCGGGGAATTTGCTCAGATGTATAAAAAAACTCTAGCAAAGTACAAAATGTGGCATGTCTCAAATTGATATAATATAAAAACAACCCTGGGTTTTTTTTCTCTTGCTGTAGAGTACTGTTAATGTCAAAAGGAGTGGCCTGTTGGTGGGGTTAATCTTGGGCTTCCATTGATAACTGGAGTTACAGATGATGATTAAGTATGCTCTGTTGATGAAAGGCATTTTCTGCTTTTGTTAACTGGTCTTGTAAATTCTCTAACTTGTGCTGCTGTTACAAGTATATCCAATGAATCTATAAAGAAACAACAACAATTTTTTTTCGCATTTGGAAGTAAAACATAGATGCTGAGAGGGGCCATGAAATTTTAAAAGGTGACCTGACCTATTACATGAAAGATCCTATGTATACATTACACCCAACAATTTATTAGCTACTTATAAAATTTCAGTTTGCTCGAATTATTATGAAATCTAAATTCGAATTTAAAACCATTTACTAGTATTACAAAATATATATGGGGACATAAATTCTATTGATATTTAAAAACTTTGACCACGGAATTAGTCTGATTACTGAAACTTTAGAACTTTATCCCCTGGTATGATCTATTGTAGGAATCATCGAACGAAAACCTTGAATATGGCGCTCTTACAGTCATGTTATGATATGTATGGCTGAGCAGGGAAAATTTAAGACACCAGACCAGAAACTGCATATATATTGGTGTAAACATTAAATGAATTGACCCTAGATATGGAAATAGTTTAGATATGGGATTCTGTTTTTAAATAGATAATAGTATAGTTTAAAAAAATAGTGTTGTGTAGCTCTTAGCAGAAGTGCTTGGGTTCATGACACCCCCCCCCCCTCCCTTGAATAACCAAGCTACACGAATTGTTATATTCAATGGGGGAAATTCTTAAAAAGAGCTATTTTGGGGTATGCATGACATTGTTGACATGCATTAGTAGGATTTTCAACAAGAAATAATTTAAATCAAGTCGTGCAGGTTATTCGGCTACACCGGTCCATTCTGCTCTTACTGTGGGGCCTACCGCACGCCTTTATCCAACGTAAACATTAATCTTTATGTGATTTGGGGTTTGGAAATGGGATAAACATTACTTCTAGTATCCTTTCTGGGTAACGTGAATCACTGTTGCATTTCCCCGATGCACACAATTCCACCAATTTTATGAGAACTCGAAGTAATCAGGCTAAAACATCTGTACCTCAAAACCTCCGTCATCATAAGTTTTGACGGAGGTAATGGCGGACAATTCTTCCGCGATTCTGATTGGCTGTGCGGAGATGATAACCGCACCTCCCCTGACGACAGTGGAAGCGTGAATTCAAGACAGTGTTCGCTGTTTCTGTAACTTAAATTCTGAATTACCATGGAAATTAAAGAGAAGACTGTGTGGGTCCAATTTCGGACCCACTATGTTACCAACAGCGAAGATCTTGTTTTGGGTATCACTGGTTCCCTCCCAGAGTTAGGGCAGTGGAATGTGACACGAGCTGTAGTTGCAGGTAAATTACCATATTGATCAAAATTACCAGTAAGGCAACTTATAAGGATTATTTTTTTATTTTCTTCCCCGATGACAATCTGAGGTGTGTTTCATTTTTTAATCTAAAGCCTTTTTATTTGCTATTTTCAGAACTTTTGAATCTATTAGATAAATTTATTTGGAACAAGTTCACTGATATCATTAATGATTTGTAACATACCGCTAATCACTGATATCATTAACGATTTATAACACACAGCTAATCACTGATATCATTAACGATTTGTAACACACGGCTAATCACTGATATCATTAATAATTTGTAACACACAGCTAATCACTGATATCATTAATGTATGTGCACATCGATTTTATATAATCTTTTCTCTCACATTTGTGAAGCGCTTTAGAGAAGTAATGTTGATACGGAGCTATATAAATCTTTTTTAATTACAATTACTAACAATTTGTAACACACAGCTAATCACTGATCTCATTAATGATTTGTAACACACAGATAATCACTGATATCATTTAGGATTTATAACAGACCGCTAATCACTGATCTCATTAACGATTTGTAACACACAGCTAATCACTGATCTCATTAACGATTTGTAACACACAGCTAATCACTGATCCCATTAACGATTTGTAACACACAGCTAATCACTGATATCATAAATGATTTGTAGCATTCAATCAATTTATGAAGACAGAATGTCTTTCTTTAATAAATTTGAATTCTTCATAGTAAACAATTAAGTTAAAACTCTTAATCATATTCATGCATTACTGATTGTGAAATCAAATTTACCAGATATACTGTCTAACTTTTTTTAACATAGTTAAGATTGATGAAGCATAGTATGATGAAGTGGAAAATTGTGTTGATTCTAGTGAAACAAAGGCAAATATTTATCCTAATTTATACTAAGATATTTCAAATTCCAGATAATAACACGTCTAGTTCATTTCTAAATATTTTTGAAATTTACAGATGAAATTCCCAAAAGTTCAGGAGAATGGGTTGTTTTAATCGAACTTACAGCAAATGTCACGTTTGACTGGAAGTGGGTGGTACTTTCCCAGGAAAATGCTACGATGACCGCATTCCGGTGGGAAGAGCGAGATAATAGAAGCACTGAGCTGCAGGGACAGGGTCAACGATGTTACGCCGCGTGGAATGACGACGCGGCGTATGAAATCATCCCCAAATTTCCAGGTATATAAGTTTGAAGTAGAAGTATATACTGTTTTGATATATACCCATCAATGTATCGTTTTTTTGATACTGTGAATTTCACAGAGTGTGATCCGGTTTTCCGATCACCAGACTGTGGTTTTCTGATTCCGTATCAGTGTTCTCATCTTCACAAGGTAAGGGTTATTGATTCGTTATTAGAGCGAGGTAACCACTGTTAGTGTGAGGTAACCACTGTTAGTGTGAGGTAACCACTGTTAGTGCGAGGTAACCACTATTAGTGTGAGGTAACCACTGTTAGTGCGAGGTAACCACTGTTAGTACGAGGTAACCACTGTTAGAGCGAGGTAACCACTGTTAGTGTGAGGTAACCACTGTTAGTTCGAGGTAACCACTGTTAGTGCGAGGTAACCACTGTTAGTGTGAAATAACCACTGTTAGTGTGAGGTAACCACTGTTAGTGTGAGGTAACCAGTGTTAGTGTGAGGTAACCACTGTTAGTGTGAGGTAACCACTGTTAGTGTGAGGTAATCACTGTTAGTGTGAGGTAACCACTGTTAGTGCGAGGTAACCACTGTTAGTGCAGGGTAACCACTGTTAGTGTGAGGTAACCACTGTTAGTGTGAGGTAACCACTGTTAGTGCGAAGTAACCACTGTTAGTGCTAGTGTGAGGTAACCACTGTTAGTGTGAGGTAACCACTGTTAGAGCGAGGTAACCACTGTTAGTGTGAGGTAACCACTTAGTGTGAGGTAACCACTGTTAGTGCGAGGTAACTACTGTTAGTGCGGGGTAACCACTGTTAGTACGAGGTAACCACTGTTAGTGCGGGGTAACCACTGTTATTGTGAGGTAACCACTGTTAGTGTGAGGTAACCATTGTTAGTGCGAGGTAACCACTGTTAGTGCGGGGTAACCACTGTTAGTGTGAGGTAACCACGGTTAGTGCGAGGTAACCACTGTTAGTGCGAGAAAACCACTGTTAGAGCGAGGTAACCACTGTTAGTGTGAGGTAATCACTTAGTGCGAGGTAACCACTGTTACTTCGGGGTAACCACTGTTAGTGCGAGGGAACCACTGTTAGTGCGAGGTAACCACTGTTAGTGCTAGGGAACCACTGTTAGTGCGAGGTAACCACTGTTAGTGCGAAGTAACCACTGTTAGTGCGAGGTAACCACTGTTACTTCGGGGTAACCACTGTTAGTGCGAGGGAACCACTGTTAGTGCGAGGTAACCACGGTTAGTGCAAGGTAACCACTGTTAGTGTGAGGTAACCACTGTTTGTGCGAAGTAACCACTGTTAGTGCGAGGTAACCACTGTTAGTGTGAGGTAACCACTGTTAGTGCGAGGGAACCACTGTTAGTGCAAGGTAACTACTGTTAGTGCGAGGTAACCACTGTTAGTGTGAGGTAACCACTGTTAGTGCGAGGTAACCACTGTTAGTGCGAGGTAACCACTGTTAGTGCGAGGTAACCACTGTTAGCGCGAGGTAACCACTCTTAGTGCGGGGTAACCACTGTTAGTGCGAGGGAACCACTGTTAGTGCGAAGTAACCTTTTTTAGTGCGAGGTAACCACTGTTAGAGCGAGGTAACCACTGTTAGTGTGGGGTAACCACTGTTAGAGCGAGGTAACCACTGTTAGTGTGAGGTAACCACTTAGTGCGAGGTAACCACTGTTAGTGCGAAGTAACCACTGTTAGTGCGAGGTAACCACTGTTAGTGCGAGGTAACCACTGCTAGAGCGAGGTAACCACTGTAAGTGCGAGGTAATCACTGTTAGTGTGAGGTAATCACTGTTACTGCGAGGTAACCACTGTTAGTGTGAGGTAACCATTCTTAGTGTGAGGTAACCACTGTTAGTGCGAGGTAACCACTGTTAGTGTGAGGTAACCACTCTTAGTGCGAGGTAACCACTGTTAGTGCGGGGTAACCCCTGTTAGTGCGAGGTAACGAATCAGTAACCCTTGAATTGTGAGGATGCAGTATTCTCTCAAACTGATAACGTCACAATGCATCAACGCAACGTTTTTTGTGGAAAATATTGACCGCGTCAAACAAAACTGCGTAAACAAAATATAATTTCACTGTACATATATCTGTATTTTTGACAATTTGGATTACATTTAGTATCTTATAAATGTGGGTTTAAAATGCATAAGAGGGTATATTATGAATTTAACATTACTACATGTACAGTAACTTGATCCGAAGTGTTGGATTACGTCTCGTAGACAGGTGCGGATCATCAGATCAAAGTTGACGCTTCGCGTCTCGTGTGATCTGATGATCCGCGCCTGTCAACTCGACGGGACCCGACTGTTTGGATCAAGTTACTGTAGTAATAATATATTTTTACATGTATAGTCTAATTCTTATTGTATTCTATTTTGTGACTGATCAGATAAAACTAGAATATGCAATTTATTTTGTATAATCTGGTTTGGCAAGAGAACACCTTCCCCTACGGCAACTAGCACTTCTTTCACTATATGGCCCCCCGTAATAATTTTGGTTCCATGTCCTGCCTGGAGCTCGGACTTGACACTAATCTGGATCACCCCAACGTTTGTGTATACACATGCACAGACTATCATAACATTATGTGCAAACAGTGGCGGATTTAGAGAGTCTCGGTGGTTTCAATCCTGTTTTTCATCAATTTATTTTGCCAATTTGGGGTCTTCATCCCCCAGTTTTGGGAGCGGAAAAGATACGAATCTGGTTAGCACCCCCCTCCTTTTGAACATTTTCTAGATTCACCACTGATAGCTTTATATTCATTTTGTAATTAGTTTTGGCTTTCCTTAAGTATTGAACACCTCTATTTCAGTTGATGAATGGAAATGGATGGATGATGGTGATCAGGATGATGAAGAACAATCTCCTGAGAGTGAACATGTTCCCCCGAGGCGTGTAGATGTAGGCTACCTTACTAGTGTCGTGGTATCATCCTATCAGGATATCCGACACAAAG
The DNA here is from genome assembly GCF_947568905.1 of Ostrea edulis. Lineage (NCBI taxonomy): Eukaryota > Metazoa > Mollusca > Bivalvia > Ostreida > Ostreidae > Ostrea > Ostrea edulis. The sequence continues at coordinate 68,885,227 of NC_079172.1, read as the reverse complement.
TGGTAGCCTTTTGTCAGTCGATAAGGGGGATTTTCAGAAGAGGCTGAATAGATGAGGACAGTTATATGCTACAGATAGATTATTTCAGCATGAATCCAATGATTTATTTATTATTGTCTTCTACCTCATGTGAATAAATTCTGATGATTTGTGTAACTGTCGCTAACTGAATTCAATGCTTTATTTTTTATTCTAATCTACCTCATGTGAATAAATTCTAATAATTTGTGTAACAGTCGTTAACTTTTTAAGTCGATCTAGTTCATCAGTAGACTAACAAATTGCATTTCTATCCCGCTTTATATCTTAATTAAACAGTACAGAGCTGGAAAACGGTCAAAAGCCGGTTAATCATTGATTTAAACTTTTACCGATTTACAAAGAGTCAGCAGTGTCACCCGGGGAATCGGTAACATGTCTTCCGGTATAACGGCTCAACATCGGAAAAAGTCAGCTCGTTATCGGTACTTCCTGTCAGATACTTCACCCTGAGTGAATGAATGCTAGGAGTGAGGGACATAACACACCCTACCCGTCATCACTATCCGGAATGGTGTTCTTTGTATGTGCATCACTTTGCTTGGGAATACCCCCTCCCCCTCCCTTCGCTGCTTTGTTACGAGAAATTAGATTCTACTCTGTTTAGGGCCCAATACATGTAGTAGTCACTTTGTCCATCCGTCTGCACATTCTATGATACGCGGTAACTGCAGTTTCCTTGGGAAGATTTTCATAAATTCAACACAGAATATATGTACTTGGATTTGGCGAGGAAAATTCAGAATCATTGGGAGTTGAAAGTTTCTACATTGATTTGAAATTTTCTACTTTGATAAGATGGCAGAACTGTCTTTGGCACATGATAAGTGGAGATTACATGATAATAACTTCGGAAAATTTAGACGTCCGATTAGTCAGAATAGCCCTTCAAATTTTCTGTCCGTCCGTCTGTCTGTCGGTTAACACTCTCTATGACACACGATAATCTAAGTTTCCTTGGAAAGGTTTTTCATAAATTTGATTAGGCAGATTAAGATATCTTTCGACTTTTAAGCTTTGTCGTAATACAAATTTATAGGACTTCGAATTCACTTACATAATACACATTTTATACCATGCCCGCCTCTAAAATATTCATTGTGGGGCGTCCCGTGGGGATCCGGGTTAGAATAGGTCCACAGTAGCCCCTTGCTTGTCGTAAAAGGCGACTAAATGGGGCGGTCCTTCGGATGAGACCACCAAAACCGAAGTCCCGTGTCACAGCAGGTGTGTCACGATAAAGATCCCTCCCTGCTCAATGGCCATAAGCGCCGAGCATAGGACAAAATTTTGCAGTCCTTCAACGGCAGTGGTGACGTTTCCATATGAGTGAAATATTCTCGAGAGGGACGTTAAACAATAATCCATCAATCAATCAATCAATCATTAAGGGGCCCTTTCTGATTCGTCAGTTTTCTACTTTCTGCAGGCATTAGTATTTCGCTCACAGAAGACGCCATTGTCCGGTGAGACAGATAATACAATTAAACCAGTTCCTGTGACACTGCAGGTGTTAGCATGATGGAAAACCCTACTGAATGCCACGGCCCTGAGCGTCATGCGAAGGTGAAACTTTGTGGCACTTCAAATAAATCTGGCGACGTATCTGCATGAGTGAACAATTATCAAATAGGGCGTAAATACCCTGGGTCGTATTGTTGAGGGTTAGATTTATCGTGACACGGGATCTCCATTTTTATGTCTCATTCGAAAGAATCCATTGATTATGAAAAAATAATTATGATCTATCCAAGAACCGTGAATTATGACGTAATGCTGTTATTGTGAATGACACACATTCGTTGAAAGTCCATTGGAGCTTTTAACAGATTCACCGATCGTCTTTACATACATATAACAGAAAAAAGATATAATCAAACAGAATTATTATCATATATATTATCAAATGTTTTCCAAACAGAAAAAAACCACCGGAGGCTTTACTATACAGAATTGTAGCAAATCCGTGTACCATGGAATCTTAAAGATCAAGAGGTCGTGGAAGAAATGTGGAAGTAGGACGATCTCACGGGTGTATTCATGGAATCAGCTCGATAAACGTAAAGGGGTGTAACTTATACATGTTAATGAGACACTCTTTCTTATAAATGTATCGATATGTAACTTATACATGTAAATGAGACACTCTTTCTTATAAATGTATCGATATGTAACTTATACATGTAAATGAGACACTCTTTCTTATAAGTGTATCGATATGTAACTTATACATGTTAATGAGACACTCTTTCTTATGAATGTATCGATATGTAACTTATACACGTAAATGAGACACTCTTTTTTATCAATGTATCGATATGTAACTTATACACGTAAATGAGACACTCTTTCTTATAAATGTATCGATATGTAACTTATACACGTAAATGAGACACTCTTTCTTATCAATGTATCGATATGTAAATTCTTGACATTTTTTTAAATACAAATACCGGTTGCGGTAACGTTCGCTTCGTAACCGGGAGGTCGTGAGTTCGAGCCATGGCCGCCACAAATCCAAAACATAAACATAGGTAGTGATTGTTCCTTCGCCAAACGCTCGGCATTTCGATGTGACGGTCTTTGGGATATGGCCTTAACAGCGGAGATCCCGTGTCGCGGCAGGCGTTGGCGCGTTAAATAACCCTCACTGCTACAACCGTAAGCGCTAAGACTACTGAGTGCGTCACCACAGGCACTTGTTTCATACATGCCCCCCCCCCCTTCTTAATTATTAAGGAGGGAAACCCATGTATGAAACAAGTGCCTGTGTGCGTCACCCACAACTGGTGAGGTTTCAATATGGTTCAAAAACAGACGGACAGAAAGTATAAAAACAATATGCCTTCACCTGGAAGAGGGGGAAACATACATGTATATGTATATGGATACGTATAATGCGCCGAACATACAATATGACAGCATTTATCAGATGTAAAAGACACAGTTATGATATAAAATATTAACTTTATCCGATGAGCCTGGACACTACGCACCTAAAACAACATAATCATTAAGTATGGTTCCACGTAAAAATCGGGCAAAATCGCATTTTCGTGATAAGTCCATGTTCACGAAATGAACCCAAACTTAGCATACTAACTCACCGTAATATGTTTAGCAAATATACCAAGTAGTTTTGATTTATTTCGCCTTGTTTCAAAATTATGGACATATAATTATGAACATGGAGAATTCATGCTTAGTGCAAATCTATACAAAACACTACTTGTAATCCCTTTGAAATCTAAAAACAGCAAAGCGGGTATGAAAAATATCATTATAGAACATTAAACAAATAAAAAAGGCATGCTCTGAAATAATTTTTTTTTTGAAAGTTTCAATATAACATTTTAAAACCTCTCTGAATGTTTCGATTTTAATGCAATTTCGGTTATCGTTCTTGAATTTAACCTCGATGATCGCTAGGGGCGCTGCGTTGTCAACACGCTAAGTGCGCGGAATATGGCGGATCCAAAACTGAATGCCGTGTAGGACAATGTTCCGACAGAGTGTGATCTACCCTCAAGCCTTATGTAAAGGAAACGAATATATTTACCTTCGGAGAGTGTCAGAAATACATTGATGCATATGGCGTCACTGAAGATAGACCGTGTGTGGAGCAGCCGACAACGAAGACCGAGCAACATATCTTATATGACATGTCACCAAGTCGGCGCATTCTGGTAATTTCAAATGGTGTGATTTACATATTTAATAAGTCAAAATTCGCAATATTTATTATTACTAGCATAAAAATCATAACGAATGTTGTATTATACAATGTAGCATTGTATGAGACGACTGTGTACAGATGACACCCACTCCCTTGTTTCAAAAAGTCTCATACTTTCAACAGTTACACTATGATATGTTTTAGGCCTAATCGACGGCATGTTTCATTTGTAATGGTCTGCATGATAGCAGACATCTACGTATCCTCCACGCAAACGCTTCCTGTCTCAGATAGAAATGTAGATTATGCCTAACTGAGGATCAGTAGGAGTAGGTATCATCTCTATAAAGAGTGTGGTTTTATGTACATGTAGATTTCAGTCGAATTTGCATATAAAAATGCAAGACATAATACGACTTTGTGAGATGCAATGTTTAGTATCTAATATAAACCTCACTTATTGAATTCACAGATAGTGTAGTGGTTAGGTAACTGGATTAGCATGCTGGAGGTACCTGGTTCAAATCTCAGATTTGACGGGATTTTTTTCTTCTATTTTATATACACATCATTTTTTTCCTTCAAGGTATTCTATATAAACACACACAATTTTTTAAATATTATTTCATATGCACAAAATCATTTGTTTTAGTGGTCACCATCCAGCTCTTGACAAATCAGAATTCATATTCTAACAAGAGGCCCAGGGGCCTTATAGGTCACCTGAGTATCATGTAACAACCTTCCAATGTTTGAATTAGGTTTGTGTTTAAATATAAGAATTTTACTTTTGGATGGAAGAAACATTGAATAGCTATGTGGTCAGCCCCGCCTTTGCACCAGAACCCCTGACCCAGGGGCAATAAATTTCAGTTTTGAAAGAAGCATTCTTGATCATCATTATCATACTATTAGTTTGTCTACTTAATACCCAGCAGCAGAGGAGAAGATTTTCAAAGAAATAAAATGCATTTTCATTATATGATCAATAGGGCCCCACCCTAATACCAGAACCCCTAACCCAGGGGCCATGAATTTCACAATTTTGAAAGAGGCATCCTTGCTCATCATAACCATGCTATTGGTTTGTCTACTTAATACCCAAGGACAGAGAAGAATATTTTCAAAGAAATAATGCATTTTCACTATATGACTTATAGAGTCCCACCCTAGCACCAGAACCCCTGATCCAGGGGCCATGAATTTCACAATTTTTAACAGGAGGTACTGTGAGCAATGCTCACTAAGAATATCCCCCGCTTACCCCAATCTCCCAAAGGGTGTTGGTAATAGGTATAAACTACCTCTTTTCTGAGTGTTGCTACTTCGATGTCCAGTGCGCATGACCTTTGACCTTTTGACCCCAAAATCGATAGGGAACATCTTCATCCCATGGGTAGTCCATATGTATGATATGGTTACTGTAGGTGGAAAGGATAACGCTTCAGAGCCCGGAAACCATATTGCTACTTCAATGTCCAGTGCGCGTGACCTTTAACGTTTTGACCCCAAAATCGATAGGGATCATCTTCATCCCATGGGTAGTCTATATATATGATATGGTGACTGTAGGTGGAAAGAATAATGCTTTAGAGCCCGGAAACCATATTGCTACTTCAATGTCCAGTGCGCTTGACCTTTGACCTTTTGACCCCAAAATCGATAGGGAACATCTTCATCCCATGGGTAGTCCATATGTATGATATGGGGAATGTAGGTGGAAAGGATAACACTTTAGAGCCCGGAAACCATATTGCTACTTCGATGTCCAGTGTGCTTGACCTTTGACCTTTTGACCCCAAAATCGATAGGGAACATCTTCATCCCATGGGTAGTCCATATATATATGATATGGTGACGGTAGGTGGAAAGGATAATGCTTTAGAGCCCGGAAACCATTGCGTCTACAGATGGACGGACGGACAGACGGACAACCCGATTCCAGTATACCCCCCACAACTTGTTGCGGGGGGTATAAAGAGGCATCCTTGCTCATCCTTACCATGCTATTAGTTTGTCTACTTAATACCCAGACACAGAGAAGATTTTCAAAGAATTTCTACATTTTCACTATATGACCAATAGAGCCCCACCCTAACACAAGAACCCCTGCCCCAGGGGCCATGAATTTAACAATTTCGGTAGAGGGCTCAATGCTCATTATAATTATGCCCACAGTTTGGCTTCTTGATGTCCAGGAGTAAAGAAGAAGATTTTTTAAAATTATATTCATTTTGATGGTTTTTGTCCAACCCCTCAGGCCCCAGGGGGGCAGGGACCACGAATTTCACAATTTTTGTTTCCCTCCACCCACAGATGCTATATGCCAAAATTGGTTGAAATTGGTCCAGGGGTTTCAGAGAAGAAGCTGAAAATGTTCAAATGTTAACGCACGACGAACGACGACGGACAAAAACAGATAGCAATAGGTCACCTGAATGAATTCAGGTGACCTAAAAATATATGCATACTATTAGACATATCAAAGAAAATATTTAGGGTCTGTAGTTTTTAAAGAATTCCATTTTATTGTCAAACAATTCATAATGTTAATTATAAATCTTCATATCAATCAATAAGACTAAGTTGAGTCTTCTTGACATTTTTATTAGATATCTATTATATTACTATTTAAAGTCTGCCTCAATTTGATATGGTCATGGGGACTGGTCAATGCATGGGTTCTTGAATGTATATTTCTAATAATAATATATAAATATAACAAAGATCAAGTCATTTAGCTAATGTATATTTCTTTAAAGTTTTCATACCAGCATCATGGAGTGTCATTACCATCATTACATGCATTACCTCTGTGGTAAATACATAACTGTAAATACATGTAGCACATATGTACCAATGAATCTACAGTGTAAATGTTTTATAAACCTCAAACTTGGTAGAGCAGTATTATATAAATAATCCTGATATACAAGCACTATATGACCCCTTCTTATAATGAGGTCAGAGTCACCCCCCCCCCACCCCCCACCCCACCCTTTATAGGAAAATATTGGTCACTCAGAAACCAGACTCAAAACCTGATACAGCTGTTGCCCTGACTAGTATCTGAACTTACTTGTCACTGATTTAGAATATTTGGAACACCTTCTCAAAGCCATATACAAGTTTCTTTAAACATTTCTTGTTTTCAAAAGTTTTATATGCTGTTTTAGTATTTTTATTCTTTCTAACTACATGTATAATTTAAATATCAATGTGTACTATGATTACTAGGCTCTGAGGTGTGTACTTTAATTGAAAGTTTTATGATGAAATTGTTCAAACATTCTCAAAAACTAAAGAAATATATATTACATATTGAGGAGAGAAAAATAAGTAATTTCTTGTGTCCTGAAAATCAGTGTCTATCTTATTGTATTATAGGTCTCTGCAAAACCCAAGGACATACTTAAAGTGGTGACAGGAGGAAAATCAATCAAACCAAGTGAAAGTACAAGACAATATTACAAAAGGAAAGCAAAGGAGTCCATAAAGTCAATGTTGAACATCAAGACAGTCTAAAAAATTGAATCCAAACAAAATATCAAAACTTTATGAAGAAATAAACGACAAATTGTCAAATAAACATGAAAGCAATCTTATATGGTGTTTATTCAAATTATTTCAACTGAAATTCCTAATGTACCTAAATTCGAAAGGGAAACAACTTATGAAAAAATTAAACACCAATGGGTTGAACTGTGTAATGAAGTTGTGTTGACATGCAAAAATACATGTATAATGTGATGCATCATAGAATAGCTCAAATGGTCTATTTTATGCAATTTTTGGGCTCTTCGCCCACCCCTTTCTGGATGGAGAAGGTACAAACATGAGTCACAACCCTTCCATTCCCACCCTTATATTTTTTTTCTGGATCTGCCTCTGCTTTGTAGATATGTTCGTAACAAATATATTTCTGTGCTCATTTCTTCCTTTATCATGTTTATGCCTTGTTTGGGGTTACACTTTTAAAAAAGTATGATTTTGAAATAAAAATTTTAAGCTTCAAAGAACTCTTCCGTGTACATTTATCAGTATATAGTTTATAAAGGATCTAAACTTACAAGTTGCAACTGTTAAAAAATCTTATAGATAATGGAATGTATTGATGAAATAATTAAGAATTCATTTTCAATTCACTTTACAGACACTAATATCTACATGGATTATGCAAAACACAGTTGTTTTGTCATCTGAAAGCAACCTGTAATCAAACTTGGTAAAATATAGTGCCATAAACATGATAAATGAGTCAACTTACATTTTTTAAACTACATAATTCAATTTTAAAACAATCCCATTTCTACATTACATGTATTTTCATACAATTATATAAACTGTCCAAATTTTACAATATTAATGACTCAAATGTCAACAGTTTCTGTTCTCATTTTTATTTTTCATGAACAACCATATATATTATATGACTGTAAAAACGTACATTTCACTAAAAGTTTTTGTTCCACTCTTACAAAGGATTCATAAGGAAATCAAGTGCTAAAAAGTTTATTTTAAAATTTGAGCCATATCATGTTTCTAGAATTGTTAGCCAAAGTTTTAAATGTCCAGATGCTTTGTAATAAATGTTTTAAATTTCATATTACATAGAGCAAAAATGAATTCAAAATGATTTTTCAAATAAAAGATATTTTCAATGAATTATTTAGGGTAAAACACAAAAGTTGATAAATTATATCTTTATTTTAACATAAAGGATTCCCTTAAACACGTTGAATGTATTTTCAGTTTTGTTTTTCTGAAGATATACGTTTTAAAAGAGCAAGGGCATTCATTCTCTTTATACTCGGGACTATAATGCCAATCTCTTGTCATTCGAGCAACCTACAACGTACGTCGTTGACCAGCCTCACAAGAGTTGTTGATAGGTGAATTTCAAAATGAAAAACAATTGCCAACCAAGCATTTTTTCTTTAATCTGTTAATTACCCACCCACTCCAAACTATCCAGCCAAAAATACTTGCAAGTTAAACTCGCCATTCAGTGCAAAATATCCTATAAAGGCCGGTCTAATAAGTTGTTTACAATAACCTGAGGAAATCTGAAAGAAATGGGTTAATAATAAACGGACTTTCGATCCCGACCCAAAATGCTAAGCATCGTTTCTCGCATTTACATCTATAGACATCATTATGGTATGTAAACACATAAAGAAGATCATTTTAGATATTAATAAATATGATAATTACTAGAACATGACAGAAAAGTGTACTTGTTGAATAGTTTGTAAGTAGAAGAAAACTTAAAATCATGAAAATATATTATTTTCCCGCCATTTTTCACAATCTTCATATATATTTTTCCGAGTACAGTAAAAACTTTCAAAAAAAATATTGATTAAAAATTATTCAATAGCATGTACTTTATCCGTCTAATTATGAAACCTTTTTGAAAGTGTTTGCTGTTTCGAGAAAAATGGTCTTAAAGTTGGAATGTTTTTCCGTTAGAAAATCCTTTCGTTAACTACAGCAACGGTTACCGTGGTAACACATAACAAATACTCACTGTGACAACAGAAATTCGTAAACAGTAGCCTTCTTCTTCATTTCATATAAGCTATTTAAAAATGTATGATCTTTTCATTTAACAAAACCTTTAAGAATATATAGCATTTTTATGAGTCAATTTTGGTCAAAACATGGGTATTCTATTTTTAGTAACACAGCTCTGTGAAAGTGCGTCATATGAAAAAAATATTATCACCGAATGATTTCTTATAAACCATATATATAAGTATCGGCTCAATCCCTGACGGTCGACTTATCACCCTCTGCCTGATTTTTACATGGAACCATACTTAAAATCATACGTCACAAAATCCAGTCCGTACACACTAACCACTGTCACGAAATTCACCGGTCCAAACAAGGAAGTTCCCTTGTACGAGACATGAGCAGATAAGACTTGAATTGTATGGGATGTCCTTGGCCATAACGCTGTAAAAGAAAAACCACTAGCCGAAACAAAACAATCTACAAGTAACCAGACGCCTAACTGAGGACTTGGGATAGGGGATATTTTTTTGTCTGTACCAAAGTTGGAGGCTGAGAAGGAACGGGTGCATATAATGTGTATGCTCCGAAGTAAAAAGAAGGGATGGGATTACCAATAATAATAGAAAGGGAATGTACATGTATAATTACTTTTAAGAGTTGTCGTTCTTTTCCTAATAACTAAGACTATATATGCATGAAATAACATGGCTTATCCATATTATAATATTATTTCTATTAACATTAATGCATGCATCTGTCGCAAGAAAATCAACATTTACATGTAATTGGTAATAATACATGTACTTTCTACTTTACCTAATTAAGACTTCATAACTCCAGTGTTTGAGTTTTACTTCCAAAGTTACTATATCTATCTTATATCCATCCGTAGGTGCACGGATTAATGTCAAGTCGCCGGTAGTTCAGCTATAGAACGCTCGCTTCGTAACTGGGAGGTCGTGAATTCTAGCCCCGCTTGTGCCAGGGCCTCGTATTACATAATGTAAAATCTTTCTTGTAGTTGATATCTATACAGTATAAACATAAAGTCACAAAACCACAAAGAGTTCAATCTTAGCATAAGTCATAAAGGACTGTTACAGGGGATGCGTCTAGGAGTTGAGATTGATCACTGTTCGTTATCTTCACCTTTATAGGAGTTATGAGATTGATCTTCACCTTTCATCGTATATACATGTAGTTCAATCTGTCAAATGTTCAAAAGTCGCAGATTACGATTGACTGAGGTGTCCGCCACACTCAAGAATGTTTCAGTTAACTGGTGACGCCCAGTTTTTATTGGTGGAAGAGAGAACCTAGAGAGAGAACCTGGCAAGAGAGCCCCGACCTTCCGCAAGTAAACTGGGAAACTTTCTCACTTACCGGCGCGAGCGGGATTCGAACCCGCGCCGACAGAGGTGAGAGGCCTTGTGATTTTGAGCGCGATGCTCTAACCACTCTGCCACCGGGGCTCTTGCAGAATACAAACCCGGCCCATGGATACTGTCCGTTCCTATGAACAACTGGTCAGAATCTCGTTGATCCATACTCCGGTCAAGATAACCTCAGTAGTCATTCTGCAAATATTTATATCTTATAAGCCTATAATGATTCTATCGTCCTTTTCATTTCGTTTTGTCATGTCCATTGTAGTATCCATATCGGAATGTTTATATTATAACACTCATCAATAATATAAATATCACACCCTTTTCATTTTGCAATTTCCGTTTCATAGTGTCCATTGTCGTTTCCAGTTTGCACTGTTTATATTATAACAATCATCAATAATTTCACTATCAATAGGTCAATAGATATAGCATTCTACACAAATACCAATTTATAAGTTCAATTAGTAAATATAAATATCATTCTACAAAAATAGAAAAATTATTCTACATAAGCTTTGAATTTAAAAGATTATACAAATATAAACGTTATTCTACATCAGCATAGAATTTAGTCAGTAACTCGACAAAATGTGTGACAACCAAGAGATTCTCAAGGACATGTAAGGAGTATTATGCCTTATTCTTTCTTCAGATATGTCCTTCTAAGCAAATATAAAAACTATATATACATGTATATAAGCATCAAGTTCCAACAACACCCGATACCTAAAAGTGTCGGATCCACAACATGGATACAAGGTCAAATACAAAAATTATACAAAGCACTAAATGACCAACGACAACGAACAACCAGATTGTCAATTTTCGGGACGACCTGTCCCTTCTTCAGGACAAACGAAAAGAATTACATAATGTGGCCAATATCAACAGAGAATAATAACAAAACCTTCATATAGATACATCTAGCACTACAATTACACTAATCTACAAAAGTATTTACAACGCAGACTACATGTTTTTTGGTCTTTAGGCTTGCCAATCAATGTTAAAAGTGGAGAAAATTAGAACATGTCTTATTCGTCCAAAGAGCTGATCCAAAATGTACGAAGTGATAAAAATAGACTTAATTAATCTCAGGTGGAACGCGTGTTATGTATTATATATAAAACGCACTGACATACATGTAGCAATGAACTCTTAAATGAATATTGTAAATCAAATCATTATAACGACCATAGAAATCTCGAAAATAATTAAAACAAATGATGACATCTGTTTTTTTTCATAAAATGGCAATTGTGGATGAAATATAATCTGTAGTTAGTGTACAGGAGTATCAAAGGTTTGATTTGTAAGTCAAGTAAATAAGTGCAAAGGTCGAGGAAGCATCTGGGTTCTTCCAAAATTATATACAATTTAGATTGTTATTTGTTCCTAATATGACAGTCTTGAGTTCCTTATCTTTAAATTATGCTGATGGGTTCCAGGAGGTTTTGTGCACGATTTCGGTATTTCTGATGTAGTCTTCAAGACCTACTTTGATAAAAGCAGAAGTTCATTGAATTATTATGTAGTCTGCTAATGTATGAGTCGTTGCCAAAATTGGATTTGAAATGTTGTGTCAATGGAATTGTTTTCAATTAAAAGATGCACGATTTCTACAATTTATCACTTCTGCCTACTGGGTTGCAATTAAAGGGCTATGTTGCCGCGCATTCAAAGTCTTTGATAAAAATACGATACTTAATGCCTTTTTAGCATAATGTGAAAGCCAACAAAAAAAAAATAAATAAATAAAATAAAATAAATAAAAACCCGTTCCAGTTGACATTAGATACTATACTAAACATAAGTCATTATCAGTCTTTCTATATTTTCTTATTTTTAAATCCAAAATTAAATGGTTGGGACGAAATGTCATATTGATTGATATGCTGATTTAGAAAATGATGTGCCTTTACAACAGCGGCAGAACTGAATGAAAGCCGAGGAGGACAGTGGAACAGAACAAATCGACATGTCTGGGACACATCTTCTGTGCTGGGGTTTATTGCTACTTAATGGTGAGCTGTTTTTGTTCAATCTTATTTATGTCTTATTTTGTTTTTTTCTTAACTGTAAAAGCTCACCGAAGCTTGTTTTTGGTTTTCAAGATTTATATCAAGACAATCTGAATGAGAATGGAAATGTTATTTATTAGATAAAGCAAATGACGAAAAATACGAGTTCATAACCTATTAAGGGAAAATCAGCATACCGATATATTACACATCGGCACAACTTATCAATCGAGATAAAAGAAAATGTTAATCATGAAAACAAAAAAGATTTCATATCTAATATAATCCAAAGAATTGCATCAGTAGTGAATTATCGGACATCCACATATCATTTGTTAATTCAAGCTGTAATCCCATATATTTCCTGTAATGATTAAGCCATTATTGTCACAGCAAATACAACTTGCATAGAGCTAACTGGAAATGCAAGCGGTAATGAAAAATGCAAGTGGTCAGTTAAAAACTGTAAAGGGATGAATGAGACCATGGATACCTCAGAAAATTGACATCGTGTAAAAATACGATATAGATATCCTTAAAAGGTGAAGATATCGAATAGTGGGCAACCGCATAAACCCCATAAAGAATTCAAAGTTAAGAGTAGAGTATGCATGATAGTTTGGATCAGATGCGTAGGGGGAGTAAGCAGCCTATTTTGAGTAATCATTTCGCTCTCGCCCCATATGGAATCTACTGACCACATATAAACCATGTTAGGTCAAATACAAACGATGTATCTAATAAGACCTGACATAGAATATAGATGTGGATATACCAGTGCTGAGTACTCTAACACTGAATCCTGAACAATTCATTTTACTCTTTTATTTCTGAACTTCATGTTCAAGATTTACTTCATTTTACTCTTTTATTTCTGAACTTCATGTTCAAGATTTACTTCATTTTACTCTTTTATTTCTGAACTTCATGTTCAAGATTTACTTCATTTTACTTTTGTTTTTATTTTTGAACTTCGTGTTCAAGATTTACTTAACATTTTTCGATAGGAGTGTTTTGGTTACACCCTCTTGTCAAGGGTTCAAGCCAAGCATTCCGACGGTCTGATAATCCGACGGTCCGATAGTCCGACATGTTGACAATCACCAAAAAGTTTGATTAATAGAGTTAAAATTTATTCATGCCAGGCATTATTTTATGGAAATTACCAGAAACCACCAAAATCGGCACGGCCTGATCATAAATCAGACAATCAATTTCTGACCAAAATCATTCAAGTGTGAAGTAAATCAGATAAGCTCGGTATATATGGAAATTAAAACTGCTAAATGATGAAGTACAGGCAAAATATGTAGTAAATGACCCTTACCATTGAAGAGAAATTCAAGCAGTTTTTTTTACACGGACGGACAAACATCATCAAGCTTTAAACCGGGTTGCTTTGAAATCTGGCCAAAACACATAACTTTTAAAAAAAAATAATTATTGCCTTTGAGTGTTATGTTCAAGTCTCTCCGTGTCTCACTTCCTGACATGATAAAATTCTTACATCATTTTGAGATCTAACTGACTAGGTCTTTGTGTATGAATATGAATTTAGTAGTCTGTGAAATTATTATCAAGATAATGAGGCAAATGATATTTTGGTTGATGATAAAAGACTGCTACACGTGTTGTAAGTTTTAATCTGTATAATCAATCAAAAGAAAATGAATTTCACAATGAGCTGCCGCGTACAGAAAGTAAAATAAATTTTTAAAAAACTTGTTCACATTAATGGTATGATTTGACAAAAATAACATTCATTCATACATTCATGATACTTGCAATAACCATGTTTGTTGGCAAAAAGGAAAGAAAAGAAAAGAAAAAAGCCTAAAAAGCAAATAGATCAAACAAAGGAAAAACAGAGCCCCTTAGTCGTTATCCTGGTGAGTCAAGACCTTATATGTAGTGACTTAATTGTAGAAGTTCTCACGATAAAGCGTGAAATATGCCCCAATTAAAAAAAAATACAAATGAAGTATATTATGCTGGTAAATATCCCCTCTAAAAACTTTTGGAATAAAACTCAAAATATCACTAAGTAACCGATTGAGATTGTAAATTACAGTGCCATTCCATTTAATGGCGTCCGTAACGAAGAAAATTATATCAAAGTTATTTTTAGGAAATGCAGCCGAGAAACAACATGTTATTCCATTCCTAGTAAATTCATAATGTTTATAGCATAACTATTAATGTCAGCTAATACTGTAAATATGTGTATGTTTGTAAGACTTTTACTGACCCCCGTTTTAGCTCACCTGAGCTGAAAGCTCAAGTGAGCTTTTCTGATCACCCGTATTCCGGCGTCCGTCCGTCTGTCTGTCCGTCTGTAAACTTTTCACATTTTCAACTTCTTCTCAACAACCACCACGCCAATTTCAACCAAACTTGGCACAAAGCACCCTTGGGTAAAGGGGATTCTCAATTGTTCAAATGAAAGGTCAGGCCCCCGTCCAAGGGGAGATAATCAAGAAAAATCAAAATTAGGGTGGGGTCACTAAAAAGTCTTCTTCTCAAGAACCACCGGGCAGAAGAGCTGAAATTTATGTGGAAGCTTCTTAAGGAAGTGTAAATTCTAAATTGTTCAGATCATGACCCCTGTGGTAAGGGTGGGGCCACAATAGGGGGTCAAAGTTTTATATTGAAATATATAGGCAAATTCTTTAAAAATCTTCTTCTCAAGAACCACTATGCCAGAAAAGCTGAGATTTACATGAAAGCTTCCTGACATAATGCAGATTCAAGTTTGTTCAAATCATGGGCCCCGGGGGTTGGATGGGGCCACAATAGGGGATCAAAGTTTTACATACAAATATATAGGAAAAATCTTTTAAAATCTTCTTCTCAAGAATCACTGAGCCAGAAAAGCTGATTTTTACATGAAAACTTTCTGACATAGTGTAGATTCAAGTTTGTTCAAATCATGGCCCCCGGGGATAGGATGGGGCCCCAAAGGGGATCAAAGTTTTGCACACAAATATATAGGGAAAAAATTTAAAAAATCTTCTTCTCAAGAACCACTAAGCCAGAAAAGTTGATATTTACATGAAAGCTTCCTGACATAATGCAAATTCAAGTTTGTTCAAATCATGGACCCCGGGGGTTGGATGGGGCCACAATAGGGGATCAAAGTTTTACATACAAATATATAGGAAAAATCTTTAAAAATCTTCTTCTCAAGAACCACTGAGCCAGAAAAGCTGATTTTTACATGAAAGCTTCCTGACATAGTGCAGATTCAAGTTTTTTGAAATCATGGCCCCCGGGGGTAGGATGGGGCCACAAGGGGGGATCAAAGTTTTATATACAAATATATAGTTAAAATCTTTTTCTCAATAACCACTGAGTCAGAAAAGCTGATATTTACAAGAAAACCTTCTGACATAGTGCAGATTCAAGTTTGTTCAAATCATGGCGCCCAGGGGGTAGGATGGGGCCACAAGTGGGGGGGGGGGGTCAAAGTTTTACATACAAATATAGGAAAAAGCTTTAAAAATATTCTTCTCAAGAACCATTGGGCCAAAGAAGTTGACATTTACATGAAAGCTTTCTGATATAGTGTAGATTCAAGTTTGCAAAGGGTAGTTTGGGCCATAATAGGGACTAAGGTTTTACATGCAAATATATATGGAAAGTCTTCAGATATGGGCCAAGGTGGCTCAGGTGAGCGATGTGGCCCATGGGCCTCTTGTTTCGGTTGAACGCTGTTGGACATCATTCTCCCCACTATTACCAGACCCAACTTTTCAGAATGCCTGTTACTGAAACACATGCCTGTGGTATAAGCTGATGTTTGAAACATGGGAGGAATGCTGTTTTAAGGATGGAGTCTTGTCAACTTCATTGTAATTAAAAAGTTTTCATTTTTTCACAGAATGTGCATTAAGATACACTTAATTCAAAAAGATGAAGAAAACATGGGGTCATCAGCCTTAATTTTGCGTCAAAGTGAGCGGAAGTTCACTTTCTAAAAATAGCACTTTTTCCGGTTAAAATTGCAAAATTGAATCATACCTTACACAAGTGTTTATAGAAAAAATTCTTGATGTTGATTTTCAAATATTTTAGTAAGAATATACAGTATGATATAACAATTGTATGTTTTAGGGAATTTTTTTATTAATATATACCCAAAACTTGTTCCTATTCTAATTCGAATTTCCTCTGTCTAATTTTAAAATTTTACTTTTTTGAGCCAAAACAATAAAAGTTCTTATGAAAACTATACAATGACCATATATTTACAAATTCCTATAATTTTACCTAAAGATAGGCAATTCCTTATAGTTTATTCCTCAAGAAAAAAATTGCAGGTCATCACCCATTTAAGAAAGTAATTTTAATTAAAATAATGAGATTTATTTCAAATTCAAATTTTAAATTCATTTAAAGCGACTACATTTACAATATCAAAATTTATTAGTGTTGCAAGCAAATTATCAGTCATAATTTGCTATGATGCTTTGAAAAATATGATTTTTTTTTTCTAAGCAACAATCACAAGCTAGCTGCTTTCGTGGACTAGAATTTTCAAGCAGTTTAATCCGAATTTTCTCCATCATTAGTTCTTAAAACTAAAATACAGTTCTTTTTAAATCTATTTTTAATTATAACTTAGTTTGATGCATTTTAATGAATAAAAACACATTGTGTTGAAATTGACTCATTTTCATTTGAAATGAAAATGGAAATTTAATAGGATAATTTCATTTGGTACATGTACATTAATTTATATCAAAATTCAGAGAACAATATCACCACCGTGTACATCATTACTGGTGCAGTTTGCACATAATTTTTGCAGTTACTTTCCAATTCTTGCAATAATCTCTCTCTCTCTCTCTCTCTCTCTCTCTCTCTCTCTCTCTCTCTCTCTCTCATAAACAGAACATGTTAAATTGAGTATAGTATACAATAAACATTCATATTTGTTAACATTCATACATTGCTATTGTAAATGCAGAATTACTCTAGTTTGAAATTTTTAAACAAAATCAAGAGGAGCATCCATTTTCCAAGGATTGACTTCTACATTTTTAATTTTTGCTAAACACATTTCCATTAACATTTTCGATTTCTGTTATTTCTGAGTCTTTTGCTGTTATAGGTATTTTTAGAAAGGTATAGGTGGGAAACTTTTCTTCACCACACATGGCAGCTGTGTAATATGAGAATCTCTAGCTGGAAAATGAATTAACACCAAAATATAATACATGTATTCATTTAAGAACTTCTTTTCTCAACTGAACAATCAATTTGAATATTGGGCAGGTAGTAAAAAGTAACAAACCTAGTCCTTTTGATTCCAAGTCAAAGAATACAAGAGGGAAATGTTGTTGGCTGGAGTGTTGTTTGACAGTTTGCTCTGATGCATGTACCATTATCATATCAATCTCATCAAATGCAATCTCAGACTTGAAATTTTATCCTTCTTTCATCTCCATCAGTACTGTTGATTGCTTCCTAAATTTTGATAGTCGTCATTATCTAGATTTAATGAAATGTTGTGATGAGAAGTCTACATTTTTAATAAAAGAAATGTATCAATTTTTTTTTAATTTGGAAATTAAATCTTCTGCCAGTTCTCCACTGTGAATTTACCCTAGGGTTTCCATATACCTTGTGAAAAATTCGTTCAATAATTTAAACATGCATAGAATGTTTTCATTTTTTTTTTTTTTTTTTGCAATTTCAATTTAATAAAACATTGAATACTTATGAACATCTAAATTCCTATCGTCCTTTCTACAGCAATTTAGCCCATCCAAAACAGTGGGCATCTAAGTGATATTGGACACATCTGATCAGTTCACCATAGAAAGAATTGTTATTTCAACATCAAATGAAAAGCATTCTATCCCTTCATTTGATGAATGCATTTTCACATCTCAAAAATATTTATAATAGTTAAAAATAATTGATTCTCAAAACAATCACTTACTTAAAAAAATAAAAATAAAAAAGACTTCTGTAATTTGTTCATGATCAAACCCATTCCATTCAATAAGAGCAATTAAGATTTAATTTTTTTGAAATCCACATCATACATTATAATTTACTAATTTTAGACCTGACTGGGACACCATACTTTTTCTCTTTAATTATAAACACATTTAATATAGTGCTTTTGTTGATAATGATCAACCCTATTACTTTTAATAAGAGCCAATTCTTAAAAAATCCACATCAGATGATTTACTAATTTTAGACCAGATTGGGACACCATACTTTTTCTCTTTAATTACAAGCACATGAGCACTGGAATGGGGTTTTGAGAAAATGTGCATCTTTAATGCACATAATTATCATTGTTTCATTGACGATGTTTAATTTGGTTGGTACATAATTACGTCAGTGTACCTGAGTATTAAAAATTCATGTGAATGTGTGTGTGTTTACACTGCACTGACTAGGAAAGAGTCCTGACGTATAAGCTACGTACATGTAGGTTATACATGTGTACACAAATATTTTGCAGACCTACGATTTTATAGAGTATATACAGGAGTTGTATTGGCCTTACGGAAGATAATAATTAAAGATTTACTATTCCCAAAAGAACAGATGGTGTACATTTCACTTACATTTTCTTCGTGTGCGACAGTATTATTGTCATTTGACATGTCGCGTCGTCTGTCAGTGCCAGGTGTAGAACGATGCTGTTGTTGTCTTAATCGGAGGAAAACTCAGGAAATTGCATAATCATGCTGTAAAAGAACAATGCTTTTCTCCCATCCTTTTCACTGGACTTTGGCGACAAATGTTCTATCTATTTGCGGTAACAGACTTCACGAACTGCCCTTGCCACCTTGATTTTTCCATGTTGTTTACGTTCGCAAGAGCTAAGATGGTTGTCGTAAGTTTTTTCGTGCGTTTATCGAAGCATTGAAAATTCAATGAATTCTGCTAGGAAATAATACAAAATTGCTATTTCTATTTCAATAAAATCATTTATTAATTGTTTATTCTCCAAAAACTAACAACAGAAATTTTACGTCACTCAAACTATGGAGACCCACTTACGTTAAAAAACGCTGACAAGTCTCCATCCTTAAAACAACTTTCCATTTCTCTGATTTCTTAGTGAAAATGAGAATTACAACCAAATTTTCCCTTATTATGTAATTTTTTGCAATATGATTAACATATACCAGTGACTAACAAATTGATCAAAAATGTAACATTATACAAATATTGCTGTTTTGAGGTCAATACAGTAATTAAGCCGCCTGAGAAGTACAATATTCACCGAGCCGAAAGGACGAGGTGAATGCTGTACTTCGAAGATGACTAAATCATCGTATTGACTGAGAAAAAAACCCCAGCAACATTTATTTTATTATATGATTTAATGATTAAATTATAGAATTCATTAAAATATCCATTCCATCTTACTTGTTGACATACCGGCCGGTCGGACTATCGGGCAGTCGGAATACCGACCCGTCGGACCGGACCGTTGAAATACTGGGCGGTCACCTTTGTGAAGGATGATGGTAAGAGACATTTCATGAAGTCTCAAGAATATTAATATTATTGGGTAAAATGCCGTCTAAAGTTTTTCATATCAATTCTTATTCCGTCTAACTACGGACGTACTTTGCGATATAAACTGGTTACATTATAACACTAAAGCTATAGATGTCAAAGATGGGGTGTCATCGGCCTTTACGTTAAAGGTGTCAAAGATATTAATTTTGTAACAGGGGATACAACGATTCACATATCAGCCACTTGTGCTGCCTTTAGTTTCTAGATTTCCTCTTACTTTGTTCCCTACTGTCAGACAATGAAAGGTGAAGATAACGAACAGTGATCAATCTTATAACTCCTATAAGCAATACAATATAAAATACAATATTCACATAGTACTCATGTTATGTGTGTTGGATTTGCTACTTTTGTATTCATCCAGCTAATCAATGTTACGTAATACAGCATTAACGAAATTTTATTGAACAACAAACTTGAAAGTCCCTGTTTACAGGGGATGCTTACTCCTCCTGGGCACCTGATCCCACCTCTGGAGTGTCCAGGGGTCCGTGTTTGCCCAACTATCTATTTTGTATTGCTTATAGGAGTTATGAGATTGATCGCTCTTCATTATCTTCACCTTTCATCATTCTCAGAGATCCTGCAAAAACACAAAATTGAATGCAGGGCATACACGAACCCTTGGCAACACCAGAGGTGGATCAAGTGTCAATGAGAAATAAGCATCCCCCGTTGAAAGGTAAAATCCCCTTTGAACCCTCTATCTTGATCAGGTACACGAAGCAATCCGAAGTTAAAATGAGTTTATAAAGAACGGCCAAACATTTGGTATAAATCACGTCGACCGATATTCGACCGAAGTTACAAATAACATCCATATAATTTGAAAAATGCTAACTTTAAACGAGACTGGTGAACCCCATTGACGTAAATGTATTTGTCACACGCTAAAAAGTGATCATACGCAGAACATACTCTCGGGTATCCAATAAGATGTGAAACAAAACACCATATGTAGGTGATAATGGAATATTGCTACAAAAATATGGGCTGTTGAAGATGGAGACGATTATGTTCTACATTTTGTTGAGATTATATTTTGTTAACGTTTATATTAAACATCGTCAATGTATCTTAGTGTCGGGTTAAAGACCACAACAAGAGTTTTTTACTATGTGGAAAGTTTTGGTAAATTCTAGCTCATAAGAATACAAAAACCAAATAAAGGAGCATAGTGTGTGTCCATATGAATGTCATCAGAGGATCTGATCTCTGCATATATACTTTAGAATTACTGCATAGATATTGTCGATGTGAAATTCCGGCAGTGTTTAACAAGGTACTTTCTTGGATGACCAATCATAAGATGGAAGTATTTCCGAATTCCATTTTAATGATGTCAAAGAGTCTAGTCTTTGATTTGAGGAATGGTAGTGTAATGTGTTGAGAATTCGTAGCTTTGATGCTGTTGATTTTGGAAACTTTTGTGATTCCAAAGGACTAGATAGAAAAAAGGGCATTTATGGCCCCCTCTTCAAATTTACTAATTTCTATTCCAGTAGTAGTGCACATTTGTATGAATTAAAATAAATATGATTTACTTTGATATTTATCAATATCTCTTGCCTTGCATCGCATTAAATATATCAACAATCATTTTGCTCATTTTCATAAATAAACTGAAAGTTCAAAATTTGATACTAGAATTATAACATTTTAACAACTTCAAATTGTATCACCATGTATTTGATCAGAATTTTAGATGTATACATCTTTTAAAGTGTTTAATCCTCATGTTTTCATCGTTACTACACAAATACTCCTTAGCAACAACCAATATTGTGAATATATACATGTAATACATGCCATGAAATAAATTCAAAATCAATCTAAAATGGTTCATGTTTCATTCCGATTGTTAGGCTGTTCTTGGCACACTGATTTTGACTACGGATAATTCAATATATCTGATCAAGATATAGGGCTCACGGCGGGTATGACCGGTCGCAAGGGGATACTTACTCCTCTTAGGCACCTGATCCCACCGCTGGTATATCCAGGGGTGATTGTTTGTCCAACTATCTATTTTGTATTTCTTGTAGGAGTTGATCACTGTTCGTTATCTTCACCTTTCATATTTACAAATAAGAAACCAAGAATATATCTATATTTATATTTCGTTGCTAAGCAACCAAATGTCGGTTTTACTTGAACAATTAACTGACTGTTTGGCTTTTGTTATCAAGATATAGGAAAGTGTTATAATTTGAAATTTTGTTTTACAAAAATATAGTCAGAATCACTGTCTGGAATATCACCAGCATATGGTAAAGATTTATAAAAATCAAAGCTGGAACCATGCTGTTGTCAGTAGAGTGCTATGTACATTTATCATATACTTGGTAATGATTATGCAGATTCTCCACTGCACGATACAGGTGACGTCACAATAGCCGATATCATCGATCGGTCCGAAAACCCTTATCACATATCAGACCGGAGTGCAAAAATGCATATCAATCAGAAATTAAGTATTCGCTAGTAATAATCAGTGCATCAAAGTTTTTATCATGGTAAATTAATGTGTCAAGGGTTTTACTGTAGTAAAACAATGTATCAAAGATTTAACCCTAGTTAATCAATGCATCAAATTAGGCTAAGTTAATCAAGGTAATTCAATTATCAAAGTTTTTATCATAGTAAATCAATGTATCAAGATTTTTTTAAACATAGTTAGGTAATGTATCAAATCTTCCTTGATCTATCTTTAAAATGCTCTAAATAAACCCGCATGTTATGAAAAGAATACCTTGATGCAAAATCAGCCCTCCAACCCCACACCAGATTACCCACACCCCAACCCTCAAAAACACTATAATGTATATATGTATGCAAGATTTATTGATAAGTATAAAATGTGCAGTATATGATATAAAAAAAATTATACGCCAAAACCCGTATGATATATCATATCAGCCCTTGGGGCCCCATATCAACCCTCGGGCTGATATGGGGCCACTCGTGCTGATATGATATGATATGGAATTTAGCATGTAATATTCTCTATGTGTATGGTAAAGTTTCACATATCATGTGTGCAGCCTTTAAACTGCCTTTACACTGTACATCTACAATAGCTGGTCGTGTATTGGGGTCACTTTTTGTTTGTTGAGGTTTTTGCCGCTGTTGTTGTTGTAAATAAAATATAATTCTTATTCTTATTCGCTTATTCAGAAGTTTAAACATTAACAAGGCTGTATGTGTAGATCATACAAACTGTGATTGATATATTTTCATCAGGTTTTGATAATGAATAATATTTCAATAGTCATTTTTCAAACCAGTTCCTAAAATTATCACCTATCACTTAAGTTCAATTCATGTGGAGAAAACCATACGTGTCTAGTTACACTGAGGTGTTATGTATAATTAAAAAACGCCACATTTCATTTTTGAGGAAACTATTTGTTTCGGTACGACACGAATACCCCCGCCTGTAGTAAAGTCAAATGTAGGAAATCCATCAAAGTATAGCATTGAATGAAAGGTGAACACAACGAACAGTGATCAATCGCATAACTCCCATAAGCAATACAAAATAGAGAGTTGGGCAAACACGGAGCCCTGGGAACACCAGAGGTGGGATCAGGTGCCTAGGAGGAGTAAGCATCCCCTGTCGACCGGTCACTCCCGCCGTGAGCTTCATATATCTTGATCAGAAAAACGGAGTTATCCATAGTGAATGTGGTATTTAGTACAATGAAGAACTCAACAGCAATTCTTGATATGTTTTACAATCATAAAATAGATACATATACATTATTTTTTTCTACGTTAAAGGGACACAACTCCATCAAAAACTCAGCGAACCAGAACAAAACTCAAACTCGATCTGTAAATCATCAATAAACACCTGCATACAAAATATAATTTCAATATATCCAGGTGTTTAGAAAAAAAAAGTCTGGAAAACTGGTCGTAACAGTAATTTTTCTAAGTTTAATGGGCACAACTCCATCAAAAATCAATCAACTAGAACTAGAACAAAGCTCAAACTGTTTCTCTAAGTTATCAATACACACCCGCATACAAGAAATCAATTCAATATCTTAAGGCTTTAAAAAAAAGTACGAAAAACTGGTCGCAATAGCAATTTTTCCATATTAAAGAAGCACAACACCATCAAAAATCAAGGAGCCGGAACAGAACTCAAACTCGATCTGTAACTCATCAATATACATCTGCATACAAAAAATCAATTCAATTTCTCAAGTCGTTTAGAGAGAAAAGGTCCGAAAAACTGGTCGTAACAATACTATTTCTACGCTATCGGGACACAACTCCATTGCAAATAAACGAACCCGAACAAAACTCGAATTCGATATGCAACTCATCAATATAGACATAAAATAAAATCAATTCAATATCTCAGATCAAGGCGTTTAGGAAAAAAGGTCCGGAAATCTGGGTATTGCGGAAGGACGAGAGGATGGACAAAGGTAAAGCTATATCCCCGACCACTTTGTGGCCGGTGCATAAAACTTCTTTACCTGGCCTTGAACCAACAACCCTCTGCTTGCAAAAGTAATAATCTACCCAATGTGTCACCGCCATAGAATGAAGCATAAATATATATATATATATATATATATATATATATATATATATATATATATATAGAAACGTTTCAACTAGTGACTATCATCTAATTGATAATGGGTTTATTATATCATACACGATATATTACATTTGTATAAACAAGTGCTTTGACTCTCCAAGGTAACAACATTAACTCCATATATATTTTACCTGCACTGTTGAGGTGTAATAGTTGTAAACGAACTCGCTATGAATGTTGTTGGGGGAGGGGGGCTTAAAGATGGTTGGTTGGTTAAATAAGATCGGAAAACTAGAATATTGTACTTTACAGAAGACATCAAAATGTAATCCGAACATCATAAAACTAACCTATGGCACAAGTTGACGCAGTTCCAACCGTTTGCTAACGTGCATCAACGACCTTATCACAACTGGCGGATCTGATATTTTTAAAGCGGGTGATGAATTGGAGGTTTTAGAATTTCATTTCAAGCTTTTCTGTGGATTTGTTTACTAATTCCGGGTCACAACGGGAGCTAGTTATCATTGATTAACCCTACAAATAAGCTCTTCCTCAAGTTATAACACGTTATTGCCTAGTTCTCAACTAAAATCAATGTAGATCGACCACGTAGACCTAGAGCGAAAAATAATGAAATATAGGTGATCCCGAAAGGTGATCGAATCATGTGTTTATAAATATAAAATCAATTTGTTGAATAATGTTTTTAGGAAACAAACTGTAATTGAATCTGGATTTCTGGAAGAAAACACGTCTCTCGCGTGTTGTTTGGAAAAATTCGTGCCGCTGAATCTCCTCCGTCTACAGCTTTTGATTTTATAAATTAGTTATATAAACAACAACTGTTTTACTAATTTTCAATTTGAGCATGATTACGAACCACAAAAAGTTGAGTGCTGAAAAATATGTTGTAATCAGACATTTCATTGTCTAAAGATCGTTGTGGTTCACGTTCTTGCTCAAAGTAAAATGTTCAATATAAAAACTTGAAAATAAGAAAAAGAATATCCCAATACATTACAAATTATGCTAACATTAGAGCCTAATATCTTGTTGAAGCGAACAGCTTGGACAAAACACATTTCCGGTTATAGTAAGCTAGGGTAACAAAATTAAAGATTTAATCCATTAATTGTAACTTTACACATGGATAGTTTTCAAGAACAAGAGTACCGCAAACGATACAATACACGCCCGTCGGACAGTGAAATTCAACCTGGAAGCATATTGTACACTCTCAGTTGATACAACACACATTCTTAATAGAAAAGCCTTAAAGTGGGACATGGTGCATCAATCCATCTGACATGTGAACTGATTATGTATTAAATTTTCACTGAGAGTGAGGTTGTGACAAATGATGATAAAAAGTCCAGGAAACCATTTGATCTACTTTTAACCCTAAAGTAGGTCATGGTGCACCAATTAAGTTGAAATGTTTGAAATGTGAACTGATTATGTAATTCTCTGAAAGGGAGTTTGTGACTAAATTTCAGAGAGGAAGCCTATGGCTAAATATCAGAGCAATATCTGTATCCGTAATCAAAAAAAGCCTGGAAAACCGTTTGACCTATTTCAGCTGGATTGACCAATCCAGCTGAAATGCAAACTGAACTTGTATTCCTCCGAGAGGAAGCCTATGACTAAATACCAGGGCAATATTTGTATCTATAATAAAAAAAAAACAGCCCGGAAAACTATTTGACCTACTTTTAGCCCTAATGTAGGTCACGGACGGACCAATCCAGCTGAAATGCAAACTGAACTCGTATTCCTCTGAAAGGAAGCTTATGTGTAAATTTCAGGGCAATATCTGTATCTGTAACGAAAAAAAGTTCGGAAAACTGTTTGACCTACTTATAGCCCTAAAGTAGGTCAAGGATGGACAAATTCAGCTGAAATGCAAACTCACTCTTACAGTTTTTAAGGGAGATATTGTGACCAAGTTTTAAAGTTTTGCATGCATCCGTTACGGAAAAAAGTCCGGAAAATATTACCCGGGACGGACGGACGGACGACCAGTCAGCCAGCCAGCCAGACGGACAGGAGCACGGACAACACCATAACATAATACTTATGACGGGTGTATAAAAATGGAAAAATAGTTTGTTTAGCTTGTTCTATCTAGTCCTTTGCTAAACGTTCTTTGGAATTTTTTACAAACTATATTCAGTTTCAAATCAATATATGACCATCTATTTGGGACCCGTAGATACCGAGCCTATGAAAAACATTACCTGAAGATAAATCTAGAGTTCTGGTGATTCTTGTGTATAATGCCGTTGAACGAAAAATGACAATCTTCATTCAAACTTTACAGTTTCAATGAAAATACGATGGTATCGTAGCATGTAATGCCAAAGTTCATCAATACCTTTACGCACTTAATTGAAAGATTCTTTATTTACCTCATTCCACTTCTGTTTTTTCGGTCTCATTAATGTTTTGTCTATGATTCTGGCTTCAAAGGATAAAGAGGTTGTTCAAATACCAGTAGGATTGTATTTTAAAGATAATGAGTGTAGTACGCCACCTTTAGACAATGCGTAGTAAGGTAGAAATATTAAATTTGAATCAGTTACTGAATAAAATTAGATTAAAGGACAAATACCGAACCAATAATATTTGATAACTGAAACAAATTGGGCTTTTTTTGTTGTTGAAAATTACTTTTTTTTATCATGCCCCTGACTGCTCAAAACAACAACAATTAATTTGTTACATACATTATTTATCAAATCAATGTAAAACATCAACCCACAATGATTTGTACATGGTTTGATGATAATTTAAGAAGGATATGTCAATAAACTTCTCATGTATCATCATATCTTCATTGACAGAACTATTTTGGAATATTCTTAAATTTCTACTTCATATTTGTGATTTACTCATATTGCAACTCTGCAATTCTATTACATTTAATAGCATTTCAATTAAAATTTAAACAGTTTGAATAAAATCAAAAGCATATTACTTAAGCCGTTTAATTTCGATGTCAATCAATCAATGTCTGTATCACTCTCATTGATTTTATCAATAATGCTATACATGTAAGTTTCACTTAACACATCATTTATTAAAAAACAAATTTGTGATGCAAGATCGTATGACCAAATAGTAACATATTTCATAACATAGTCTATTTAGTATGCCAGTGTTAAATCCACGAGTCAATTCAAAAGTGACAATAGTTGAAATTTCATCGCATTTAACTGGAGCCCTGTCATCTGGTGTGTGTGACCGTTTCAGAACTTCCTCCTCACTATCAAATTCGTGTGCATTTTTTGAAATACTGGATAAGATGCAGGCTAATCTTCGTCTCCAAGTTTGCTATTTTTTTCGCTGCAAGAAGTATGCTTCTGTATAGCAACTTTCATTTTCCAGACGCGATGTTTATAGAATGCTTCTTCGACAGCTCAGTCTTTAACCATCATCCACCAATTTCAAATTACATTTACTGCATTTATAGAGAACAAGTTCATGAGAAAATTCCTCATTTCTACCAGCTCTCCCCATTTGTTGTACAAGAGTGTCCATTTTACAAATAGCCCATTTCACATGGTAACCTATACTATACACTATTATGAAGCTTTAAAAAATTACACCAATTCCTGCTGACTTTGTATAAATTAACACTCTTATAATTCATCTAAATACACAATAAAGTTCTATCACAGTTGAAATAGACTCGATGATTATCCACATGCCCTTTTCCGTATCTTCAACAGAAGAGCTGAAATTCTAATGTTTGGTCTGTAAAAGGTGAAGATAGCAAACAGTGATCAATCCCATAACTCCTACAAGCAATACAAAATAGATAGTTGGGCAAACACAGACCCATGGACACACCAGAGGTGGGATCAGGTGCCTAGGAGGAGTAAGCATCCCCTGTCGACCGGTCACACCCGCTGTGAACCCTATATCCTGATCAGGTAAACATTTGTTATTCTAGCAACCCATTCCAAACTATCATTAAAATAATTAACTTTCACATACCATTGGAGAACTGTTTAAGCCTCATCAACAACGATATATACGGATGTTTTTAATCAATAAGTCTTGGTTTTATTTCGTATACAAATTGTCGACTTATAGCATATTTTACAGCAGCGTAATAAAAATGAGGGGCTTAACACTAGAGGGTTCCAGAATTCCCGAACAACAATGACACTGAATTGTGTCAACTAGCTGTTGCAGTCTAACAGTTTCCTATGCCTCCGTCGTACACTCACGCACACATTTACTTCGACGGATTCAAACTCCTGATAAGTGATGGCATTCCTGGGTTGGTATGAGCAAAACATCCAAAGCGTAATATCCGTCAGTAACGATATTGTGTCATTTACTATGAGGGTGTGTCAATCATTGTAACTGTAAATGCAAAGCTGGTATCGGAATTGTTGTCATCAGTGCTGTATGGTATCTTTTTTCGGACGAAACAGGGATTCTTGAGAAGAGGTTCGGAATCAACGACATCAAAGGAAGACGTATCGGACATCCAGGACGTCACACAGAGTTTGGACAATGTTGGGGTCACAATGGTGTAGGAGAGAGAGAGAGAGAGAGAGAGAGAGAGAGAGAGAGAGAGAGAGAGAGAGAGAGAGAGAGGGGGGGGGTACATGTATGTATGTGAGAGAGTCAATCTAATTAAAATCAGACCTTCTCTAACCGTTACACTGGAGAAGGATCTGACAGCATTGCGTTTAAGGTCATGTTATTGACCCTAGTCTCATGAATAATTCATCAAACATTTGACCAATCACAATAGCTGGACAAAACACCCAAGGACCAATCAGAAATCGTTTTACGATAGCGTCTTCGGACTTTAAAAAAAAATGGCGATGGAGGAGAAAATAAAATTGTGTTTAAACGAATTTCAAATACCTGCGTTAAAAGAGGAACAAAGGAAGATTTTAGATGCATTGTTGGAAAAGAGAGACTGCTTGGCAATTTTACCGACGGGATTCGGAAAATCACTGCCGTACCAACTCCTCGTTCCTTTGAGAAGATGCATAAGTCCAGATGCCGACACACCGAAAGTGCTCGTCTGTGCACCTCTAATCGCACTGATGGAAGATCAAGTTGAACGATTAAAGCGTATCAAAGGAGTAAGGGCCTTTATAGCAGGTAAATGCCAAAATGGTATACATTTATTTGATAATGTTTAAAGGAGAGACCCCACTTAACTTTCGATTTAATACGTATTAAGCCGGTACTCGAACCCCCAACTGTCTTTTTAATAGATACCAATGAATTGCTACTTCACTGTGACGGTTACAGTTATATAGATTTAATACTCAACAGCTTAAATGTAATTTAATTATTATGTATGCAAGACAAGTCAGTGCATTTATAATTCAAAATAGAATTCATGTATACATGTTGTTTACACTTTTTATCTTCTGATCATAATTCATAAATTTAAAAAATGTTTTGTTAACCCCCTGCTGATGCCTGTCCTCTGAATTGAATTGTTGAATATAATACAGATGTGTGCATAACTGCATGTGCACAGATTCATCAACTTGTAAATATTTTACTCGTTGATGCATCATTCAATTGTTTAAGAATGTAGTAATTGGGCAAATGCACTCACAGTATCAAAAAGACCTAAAACATTTAAAAAAATTAACATGTTAATGCCATAAATGTACATACACCAAATTTAAAAAAAAAAATAAAGTAAAAGAATTTCTCGTCTTTCTAGGCAAGAGTAGTGACTGTGATGATGAGGTGAAGAAAGGGCAGTTTGACTACCTGTTTGGTTCCCCAGAGCTATTAGTAGGAAGCAGTGAATGGAGATCATACATACATGGATTCAACATTCAGACCATAGTCATCGATGAATTCCACACCATTGCTACATGGTATATTGTCAATAGTTATTGTTGTATTTTAATTTTCATGTATTTGTCAGGTTTGTGGACTTCAACCTTGCATATGTAATGTACACAATATATATATATCATTATGATAATTACAGTTTAAAGTATATGTATATAGTCTTAGATCATAGAAGTTTGTCAGGTTTCCAGTACATTTTACATAACTAGCTTTACAATTATCAATCATTGTCACGAGGGGTCAAAATGTAGAATAATGTGATGTTTGACTACATGTACTTTGTTACCTATTAATGGGGCATTGTTGTTCCACAAACACAATGTTATTAAGTGCAAGAAATGCCTATTTGGTGCAATATTCGAATTAGTGCCTGTTCCTTGTTTGATAATGGATGAATAGAGATTTTCACAATTTTTTTTTTTAGTGGTTTATTTTATTTCTATTTTCAGGGGTGAAAAAGAAAAAGAGGATAAGGAAGCATTCAGAAAATGGTTTGGATGTGTTGGAGAACTCAGGTCATTGCTTCCAGAGGCTTCTGTGCTTGCCCTTAGTGCAACATGTACCAACAAAATAAAGAAAAGAGTGCTGAAAGTCCTGTCTTTGAAAGCAGGATTGTTGACAATTCAGATTTCGCCAAATAAACCAAACATAAAACTATGTGTTGAAAAAGTGCCACATGAAACAGACAAAGCATTCTCATGGATTGTCGATTCCATATTGGATGGGTCACTACAAAGGACGTTACTGTACTGCACCTCAATAAACGACTGTTCAAAGATATATTCCTATCTTACTTCAGAACTGCAAGCATTAGGATTCATGAAGTACATTGAGATGTACCATTCAGAAACACCTGATGACAAGAAACAAACAATTATTGAGGCACTTCAACAGGAAAACTCTCAGTTAAAGCTCATTATTGCTACAAATGCCCTTGGGATGGGAAGTGACATACGGAAGTGTCATGGAGTCATTATATATGGTGCTGCAAAAAGTGTGCTTGATATGGTGCAAGAGATTGGAAGAGTTGGCAGAGATGGCCATCCATCAGTAGCCTTGTTCTTATACCATGGCTATCATCTCAGTAAAGCAAGTGAGGATGTCAAAGGATTTCTTAAGGAGCAAAAATGC
Organism: Ostrea edulis; assembly: GCF_947568905.1. Taxonomy (NCBI): domain Eukaryota; kingdom Metazoa; phylum Mollusca; class Bivalvia; order Ostreida; family Ostreidae; genus Ostrea; species Ostrea edulis. The sequence goes on along the minus strand of NC_079172.1, from coordinate 68,853,481 downwards.
CACAGGTTAACATTAATGGGCAATTTCTTGAATGACGAAGACCTTAAAAAGCTTGAACTAGAAGAAGTTGGAAGACATACATGCTGTGCCATTTGCCATGCATTGTGCAAATGTGAAAAATGTACATACACTGACTTAGAGCGTGCATTCGGTTATTCAAATTCACATGAAAGGCAAACTCAAAGTGAAAGTGACACTCATTCAGAATCTGATGCTGACTGAACTTTGACAATGAACACCAATATTTTAAAGGTGAATTTGTTTTTGAATGCTCAATATGGTCAACTCAAGAAGCTTTGCCCATGAAGTTCCTATACTTTTTGTCCGCAGAATGTAAACTTTAAGACAGATAACATATCATCATTGTAAAACTAGCAATATGAAAAAATGATACTTCCACAATGAGTTTTGTACATTTATTGTAAAAAAGAAATATGCGTGTTTGTATGCCTTTACGTTGCTTAACAGCATTCTATGTTATTAGTGACAGTGCTTGTATATTTCTTTGGTATAAAATGTAAAAAAAAAAAAAAAAAAAAAAAAAAAAAAAAAATTTTTTATATGAATGTGATATATCAGTGGTCACTTCATTGTTAAGCAACTTTTACACATATAGAATTTCACTATCACTTAAAAGTGGTAGAGATCATGCCATTGAGCAATACATCCATTACTATAGAGCAGTCATGCAAGCCATTGCAAGGTCGCATTTGCTTTCATAGTGTGGAGTCATGAAACACCATGGGTGCATGTTTATTCAAAACCGAAACAAATGAGAAATTGTGACTTTGTGCTTTTTAAATAGTCCTGATTTGAGTTATTACACTAAGAAGTTACTTAATTATCAATTCAAGTTGCTTTCAACATATGGAAAAGATAAATTCCAGCAAACTTTAAGCACATATCAGTAAGAGAAAATGAGCATCGTTTGTTGATTGTATCAATTAAATTATACAAAGAAAAGTTCATTATCATGATTTGATAATTATCTGTTTGATCTAAAACAAGCCTTATTTCAATCCAATTTGTCAATATACATGTACCAGTAGTTTGATACAAGTGATAAAAAGAGCTCATATTCTATAGCATCTGATAATACTTTTGACATTCCCAAAAGATAATACAATGCGATTCCACATAGAAATAATAGATGCCAAAATACTTGGGTCACTGTAAACATTTAATTGCAATTATGTACATGATATAGCCTGGCACAACACAAGATTTAACATGCTTACAATCATACAGGACATTACAGTTTTTAGCTCACATGCAGTTAATCTTAATTAAAGTGGAACTCGCACATGTTAATACAAGTTTATTACTCATCTGGGGAATAATATGCAAATTGAGGAATGGCTATTATCAATCACAATATCACATTTACTTTGGTTAGGCCTATAGGTAGTTCTAATTTCATATGAAAAAATCTATTTCTCTATGCAAAAATAATTTTCTTTATCAAAAATGCCTCCTCTCCCAGCCCCTCCCTAACTCCAAATTATATCAACAAGAGTTGGATTTAAATTGTGGTGGAGCACTTTAAAATCATTATTCAAATGAATTGTACATAAGCTTTTTAGCTCACCTGAGCTGAAAGTTCAAGTGAGGTTTTCTGATTGCCTGTTTTCTGTAAACTTTTCATATTAACAAATATGCAAAAATAGGGTGATGTCATTTAAAAAGAACCATTGAGCCAAAAGAGCTGAAATTTATATGCAAGCTTCCTCACATAGTGCAGATTAAAGTTTGTTAAAATCATGGCCCCCGGGGTAGGATGGGGATCTCAACAGATCAAAGTTTAACAAAGCAAAATGAATAATTGTCCTCTCTAGAGCATTTTCGAACTACTCTAAATACAAAACTTAAAATAAAGAAAAGTACAGTACATAATATCCAAGTGTCCTATTCCCATACAATGAATTACAATCAAAGTTATCAGGATTGCATACAAGCATTAGTCAAAATAATTCTTTATAATAAAATGGACAAACACAATCCTATATGCAAGAATATAAAACAGCAGTATTGTACATTTTACTGCTATAACAATACTATTTTACAGCACAATCACACATTTCAAAATGTAGGATTTCGTAGACGACAATAGGGAGACACAGGCTGATGTCTATATATGAGGTTTGACAGACCTTGCTCACAATATCTGTAAATGTCTTTGTCACATGTCAATTTCCTGCATTGTAATTTCCTGCCAGGAAGTACACTCAGTGCCTCTATTTCTTGGAGGTCTTTCAAAATTCTTTGAACGTCTCCTTTGTAGGAGGGAATGGTGTGAAATCCTTTTCGACCCCGAATGTCTGACACAGCTTCTAAATGCTTGACGAAGTTCACCAGTAATGGGAATTCCTTGGAGTGTCTCATGATACTCTCTTTCGTTTGGTATCCATTGCAAACTATTTTGCTGTCTCTATTTAGAAGTTCTACATATTCATCTAAAGCTAAGTTGTTACTTCGTCCACCCTGAAGATTAACGAATCGGTTAGCAATAAGAGTCTCGCGCAGTTCACAGGGAAGAGTTCCTTCTTTTGTAAGAGCAGCCAAATGTATCGATCCAATTAAATACTTGGTTTTGTTAGTTTTATTGTATAATGGTAGTTCATATGATGCTGATCTCACACTTCTTGGTCCATCGGCCATATCTACTGCTGTGTCTAAATTTTTGTGTAAAATCACAAGTTTGAATACACTTAAAATGTAGTCATATAACTCATCCTCTGGTACATATTTCTTCTTCCTTGGTTTGGGAATATCTACTTGATGGATTTTCTTCTCATGAACCTGTAAACTGCCAGCTTGAGCATATGTTTTGTCACAATGATGACACTTGAAACGGCCGTCCTGAAGATTAGAAATCCAGTAATTTTCTGGATGTGTTTGGTCACTTACAATTTCCCTCATGTTATCAAAAATGTCTGTTTTGGAATCAAAAAAGTATTTCTGAATCATTGGCCTTATCAGATCATTAAACCACATGATTTTGTCTCTAGATGAAAAATTAGGGAAATCATCTGGGAAAAGAAAGTCTCCCTCCAAATCATTCATTCCAGATTCTTTCAAAAATATCAAGCTACAAATTGCATCCAGGACGGCGTTGTACAGCATTTTATAATCCCTGTACGCATTCTTTACTTTCCCCTTTGCTCCTCTTGCATTGGTAAGGTTTCTGTAGTAGTGAAGAGTTCCCCTATCTGATGCAGAATCGGTGGAGTAAGTCTGTTTGTGGATTGCCTAGTGAAGAAATATCAACTATTACCAAACCATCAAAATTGTTTCATGAAAAAAAATGTCTCCCCAGCTCCCCAAATTGAAAGTGCTCCAAATGAAACCCCATCCTCTTAACATACTGCATGATATGGTGGAGAAAGCATGAGCAGAAACATAGCCATTATGAAACCTGATAAGCCACATAGGAGAAGTGTTCAAAAACTACTTTACATCCTCCACCCCTCTTAGATCCACTATAACTTATAGGGAAATAATTGGATGCTCCCATCCAACCAACATGCACATCTACAAATGGCAATTAAGCATTGTACAAAGTTCCAAATCTATCAGATAAGCCATATTGGAGAAGTGTTCACAAGCTACTTTACATCTGCCACCCCTCTTAGATCCACTATAACTTTTAAGAAAATAATTGGATCCTCCTATCCTAACAATATGAACATCTACAAATAACAATGAAGCATTGTACAAAGTTTCAAATCTATCCGATAAGCCATATAGGAGGAGAAGTGTTCAGAAGATTTTGTGACAGACGGACGGACAGAAAGTACAAAACCAATATATCTACAAATGTACATTGTTGAAACCATACACATACATTGATTATTACACACATCAATAAACTTTTAAGGTACAAGTAATGGCCTCTCAACAAAGGGGACAAAACAGTTAATATATTTCAACAGTTTTGAGGGAAAGTATGTAAATGAGCACCTCAAGGAAGTTCATGAGCCGATGAAAATCCTCAATCTTAGAAATGAACCCTTCAAGTCTATCAGAGGGAGTTTGCCCATTCCTCATTGCAGCTTGAGCACACTGGACTCGTTCATCAGTTAGACGGTCTCCTGAAAATACAGACAAACAGGAAAAACATGAAATATAACCTTGATCGTTAGTTTCATAAAGGTATAAAGGTAAACATTATATTCATAAGCAATCATTATAACTAATTCTATCACAATGTCAAGATAAGATAGACTTTTCTTAATTGTTGACTTTTTAAATATACCTCCAAAAAATACAGGTTCCTTGAATGATCCATCACCATGTGACAAAGCATACTTGTTTTGTAATGACTGCAATAGTTGGATCATATCTGTGGTTTTCTTCTCATCACAGTCATACAAGCCCAGGGAATACTGAAAACAGTATTAAATAGGTCTATGAAATAGTGAAAAAATATACAGAATAAAATATGACTTTGGCTTTAGGTTTTAGGTGTCAATTATCTTGGAATACATCCCATGAATAAACATGTTATGAGTTCATTGGTCAGAGAACATATACATGTCTCCCCTTTGGTTACATTGGCATCTCATTACATTGCAGTAAAACTAAGAGACAGGCACATGAATACAAATTGAAATAATTCATGTTTCTCTTTACTAATCATAATTCATGTTTCTCTTTACTAATCATAACAAGATTTACCTGTTTGGTTTTTATTCCTGCATAAGCACTGTAAGGATGCTCAATGTAAGAAGGATAAATGGCCTCCAACTGTTCCATCACTGGTATATTGTGTATGATCGATGTTGCAAATAAGAATACCAGCTCATCTTCCAGGACTCTCTGCTCCGGTATAGTTGGCAAATACAAGACTGGCTCAGGATTGTTCCTCAGATCATCCACACTCTGACCCCTTTGAACTGGTACTCTATCAACCACAGCTATGACATTGAACAGATGTAATGATAATGTGCCTCTCTCTGTTGTCCTGAAAATTAATGTATAATCCATGAACTTATTATGTTTCTTTTTACTTCCAATACATTATTTCAGTACATTTAAAAAAAATGACCCCACCCTATTTTTGCATTTTTGTGATTATCTCCCCTTTGAAAGGGGACATGGCTCTTCATGTAACAAACTGCAAAGCCCTTCGCCCAAGGATGCTTTTGGCCAAGTTTGGTTATAATTGTAGTTCAGTGGTTCTGGAGAAGAAGTCAAAAATGTAAAAAGTTTGGAGACAGACAGACGACAGGCGATCAGAAAAGCTCACTTGAGCTTACAGCTCAGGTGAGCTAAAAAATGACTATTATTAATATGTAGATTTACCTGTAAGAGGGAACTATATCTTTATCCCAATTATCACCAACCAGTTGATATCGCTTATAATGGTCTCCTGACATCCATTCATTTTTCACCTCTATCAGTTCTTTATCAACATACTCATGCCATGAGGTAAGTTTTCTCTGGATTGATGATGGTGACACACTCAATCCTAAACGACACAGTCTTTCAACATCCTTGGAAAATGAAAATAAATAGATATTTCATATAATTCATGTACTGAAGAAACATTTCCATTTTTTTCATTGCTTGTATTTAGTTCTTCCTTAGGAATGTCAGCATAAATTATCAAAGTCTTAAAAATATTTCGACAACAACTTAGGATTAAGCTATGTCAACAAAACAAATCTTGTATCTATGATACAAATTATGAGTTACAAAAAGTAACAAACTTATGATTATGACAAGTCTTGACAATAATGACATGTGAAAATTACTGTTTGTATCTATGCAAAGAGGCAAAGAAAGCTACGAAATTGTTTTCCCTAACTTTTCCAAAAGATCATTTTTTCATTAGCAAATGTCAAAGGTCATAAGGTGAAACAGGTACAATGGAAAGATAACCTTGCCAAAAGGACAGTGCTTTGAATTAACATGTATTTTTATAAGTATGGTATACATTGGATATTGTGAAGAAATATCTGGATGTAAATTATGATAATTTAAGGTTACTCTTACTCGATTTGTACATCCACCATGAGTCAGAATGAAGCCCACTGCATAATGCAAAAATGACATCTGAAGACTTCGAGAATGGAGTGCAGAAGCAACTGTACACAATGTATGGACATAGTTCAATTGGCTTGGAGTGTCACTAACGATTGCTGATATGATCTGAAGTGAATGTGGTGCTCTGACTTGAAGCTCTTGGTTGAGTTTGTCCCAGGAAAACGACATGAAATCTGTGTAATCTTTTTGTTGCAGTTGGGATCCAGAATTTCTTTTACATATGGTTCTGGCTTCAGCACCTACTATACGTGAGGCTCCCTTAATCACTTCTTCAGGATTTGATTTTGACAGGGTATGAATGATCTGTTCCTCCACGTTTTGTCCTCTGGAAATGGCCTTGCAAATTTTCAAATACTTCTCTTCTTTTACAATGCGTCTGACTGTCCCACTAGGATATTGTACTGTCACAGCAATCTAAGGTACAGAACATAAACATTTAACTATTAAATTCAATCATTTAACTTCCTCTTCATATTTAGTATCTGAGATATTTTTTCCTTGACTGATGGAGATAGAAATAATTGATAATTGGTTTCCATTTGCTTTAGCTAATTGTTGTTTAACATCAAATTCAGCAATATTTAAGCTGTATAGAGATACTTTCTACATAAAAAGGGTTTATCTGTCAATTGACTTTCTACATAAAAAGGGTTTATCTGTCAATTGACACTTGCTCATATTCCAGTAGTTAGGGTCAAACATGTGACACTTATCAGAAATCTAGTCCATTGTTCAAACTGCAAATGTTGACTTCTTTACATAATTAAAATTACACATGATAAATATACAGCTTGGGACAAACATGTGGCCCTCTAATGAACTATGATATGATATTCAATGGTCCATATCATGTTTCTTGATCAAATGGGTAAAATTTGAATTAATAGTTTTATCATGTTTGAAGCAAAGAATTTTGCATACCTTATTTTATGAATTTGTAGAACATACCTTTCTTGGGAAACTGGATTTAATATCAAGTTGAACATAGTAGTAAAAGAAACATGAAAGTATTTCCTTTACAATGTTCTTGAAATCCAACAGCATGCTCCTGTAACAAACATGAAACAAGTAACACTAATGCCCTAAAATGGCAAAACGTAATTAAGATGGGTTGATGATCAAATGCATCTTGATTTATGTGGACAAATTACAATCCAATTCTATTTAAATCAACTTTATAATTGATATTTTTGTAAAGAAATGATTGTTCGATGCTCATTAACCCATCCTTAAATGTAAAATAATATTCTATGGCTACAATGAACAGAAAAGTAAACAGAAAAAAATATATAATACAATGTGAATATTTAAAGTTAATATATATATATATATATATATATATATATATATATATATATATATATATCTGTCTGTGTGTGTGTGTGTGTGTATGTATGTATTCATGAAGCCTAAAAATGTTTAGATTTACAAGTTCCACATTTTGGATATCTAATATTAAGCCTACAAAGATGAACATTTAGCAGTTTGATATTTTGATATCTAGAAACCTAAAAGTTTTTTTAAATTGTAATAGAACATCTATGCACGGAATGTACAAAACCAGGGTAATATGTTCAATAAATTTTTAAACAAAAATTAATAGTATAATAATCATTTTAAATGTTTAAGTTAGATTATCAAATCACAATAACAAATACAAATTTTCAATATCGTGTTTTATTTGAACATTCATTACAACATCGATAACCAATCGATCGAATTCACGATATAAAACACCAAAATTCAAAAACGATTCATAACCTTGATTTCTAAATCTTCATTCAAAATATAAAATTTAAAACCGATCGTGACCACCAGTCGAAGAATCAAATAGTAGGATATATGTTTAAGCAATTGAAAAAGACTATACTTTCTTCCAGTATTTTTTATAGAAGCATTTAAATCCTTGATTATTAATGATTATTAAAGACATACCAGTACCTTTAAGTATTCGCGATCACATTGTAGTCATACATGCAAGTATATGTTTTGTAGTGTTGATAGTGTAAATCATTTATCAGGGGTGTTGCATTTTTAAATGTTGTTTCCTGGAAAACAAAGGTAAAAAGAAAGATGAACCTGCATAATGATTTTTGCACGCATAAACATGGCAAACGATAGGGAGGATGAATAATTTAACGAGATTATTTGAAACATTTACATAACAGCTGCAAAATATATCCTTTCAAAATGGTGTCTTGTCGAGTTTCAAGTAGCAACATATCTAGATTCGGTTTAATGAGAAAATGAAGACATGTGTCAAACACTGCATCCACTAGATGAAGTATATGTTTTGCTCTTTAAACATATTTTAATATGTTTAAGATAAATTCAGATAGAAAAATTCAGCTGCGCTAAAAAAAAATTGGAAATGGGCATCACTTATTTTAAAACTACATTCATATCACTTGATATCCGCTTAGTAGATAAAAGGTTACTTACAATTCAAAGATTTTACCACATAAAAAGTCGTAGATAATCGTAATCAGAGAAACAAATTACATCTGTGTGCAGCGAGACATGCTGAAGGATGTGGGTTTAACCGGTCAACAGGGGATGCTTACTCCTCTTAGGCACCTGATCCCTCCTCTGGTGTGCCGAGGGGTCCGTGTTTGCCCAGCTATCTATTTTGTATTGCTTATAGGAGTTATGAGATTGATTGCTGTTCGTTATCTTCACCTTTATAGGAGTTATGAGATTGATCACTGTTCGTTATCTTCACCTTTATAGGAATTATGAGATTGAGCACTGCTCGTTATCTTCACCTTGCATTAAGGATATGCGGGACGATGATCACGTGATGGTTGCAAATTTATTATAAATTTAGAACCGGAAACAGCGTAGTTAAGCTTCCCGAGAAAAATCACAATACTGTACAGACACACTATACGACGTCATAATAAAAAAAAAGTACATCACGACGTTGTATCGCGGGGAAAATGTCATCATATTTTGTTGTAATTTGCTACCGCTGTCAAGTGTTTTGTGTAAATCTGTTGATTGAATTCTTGTCAAATGATAATTTTCATTTTATTTCATAGTGATTACAAGTCTCTTTTTCATATATATACATTCCATATATTATATATATGTATAGTATGCGCCACAATCATTTTGATAGTATAGCCTACAAGTCACCGAAATCGCTCCTACATGCACATGCAATTTGCATCTCTAGGCATTTACAAAAAGAAAGTCAACCGTCTGTAAACAATGACTCAGTGCCAGCGTAAGATGATGATCGTTTGTTGATATTTACTATAGTAGTGTGAAACTAGAACTGGACACACATTTATCCGAATCTTGCTTGGAAAACGTACCAACTATTCAGGTGCTTTTATAATCGATCCTTGTTTGCAAAAAATACCCCCCCCCCTTTATGACGACAATCGTTACTTTTGGTCAAATATTAACGTCCATACTAGGAATATTTAATTTTTGCAAGCATTTTCATGTAAATATAAGTACGCTTTATCTCTGAAACTATTTCATATTCCAAAATATTTTTACTAACTTTACGAAACACTGCTGCAGAAATGGTAACTAATTTAAAAAATATGACACACGTCGGAATTTATGCGAGAAGCAGACATGTGAAAAAGAAAAAAGTGCAAAGTCACAACATGTGCGATAGATAAATACCTTGAAAAATAGCATGGAGACGATCGAGTCAAGCGACACTAGCTACCATGGCCGCGGAAATGCTGTTGATCTAGTAAAGGAAGTAGTAGCTCATATTGACGTTAACTAGACCTTACCCGTGGTTTGAAAGAAGATGTATTGTTTAGAGCTAGACTAGACGTTTTGTTTGAAGCCATGTTTAATATATACATGTATATCTATAAAAAAAAAATAATTTGTTTCCATTAACTCAATTTTTGTTCCATAATTATGAAAATTCTAAATATTTCAATAGGTTCAAAACAAATATAGTTTCTAACAATGTATTCCAAAACAGGCACGAAGAATTAGCCCCCCCCCCCCCCCCTTACACCCCCCCCCCCTTGTCTTTGACAATGAGCTTTTTTTTTTATTTTGTAGTGCAAATAAATTGAGACTGTCCCATCCCCCATTACTTTTAGCAGTAGTTGTACATGAAAAGAATATAAGCTTGAAAGTTATTAATAACAAATATTTCGCCAAGCCTAACCCCAAGTGAACATATCAATGTATAACTTCAAGGACGCCTACCTCAAAATCAAGATTAGCTTCACCCCTTCATATTTCTACAGGAAGTTGGGTATATGAATAGCTTTTAATTGCAGTGTTTGCAAAAAAAATTCATTGACAAGTTTTTGAGCAGTGCTTCATTTAGTATCTGGACTACCCTGTTTTTGAGTACCAATTTCCACCCCAAATCCTTAAATTTTCCCAATTTCTTATTATATGGTTATGTTTAAGCATTTTATTATTATATATTTTATATTTTACATATATTCGAAAAATTATTTTAAAAGATATAGATAAAAATTCCATCAAATTATTTTTTTGAATTGAAAATCGGAATAATCTTGTAAAATTCACAATTTTCGAAAAGGGGGTTAATTCAACGCTTATTATCTCCCTTGCATTTGTATACCTAGAAAGTGGCCATGAAATTTATACAATTTGTACAGGATATCCTGATGGTGCTTCATGAAAAAAAGAAAAAATATTCATTGACGAGTTATTTTTGGCCACATCGTCCCGCATGTCCTTAAACATATTAACATTTTGAATCTCTCTGTATATGTGAACAGGATGAGGACAGGTAGGTGTAATTCTGAAAAGCATGCACACAGTTCAACACAAACAAAACATCTTAAGCAATATACCCCCACCTCCCAGATACTCCTTCGATTTTGCCAAATTGTGTAATAATGACAATTCTTTATAGCATGCCTCTAATAAGAAGCACAATCAAAAACTCAAATTGTTTACACATAACAGAAATTCATAAAACTACAACATGAAAGGTGAAGATAACCAACAGTGTTCAATCTCATAACTCCTATAAGCAATACAAAATAGAAAGTTAGACAAACATGCACCCCTGGATATACTAGAGGTGGGATCAGGTGTCTTGGAGGAGTAAGCATCACCTGTCGACCGGTCACACTCTTCGTGAACCCTTTATATTGATCAGGTAAACGGAGTTATCCGTAGTCAAAATTAGTGTGCCAAGAACATACTAATCTATAGATTACAAATTGATACAACTCATTTTGTTTCATCAGAGATCAGTGTGTCGGATGACTTGCTAATTGAAATCAAGTTGCCGGAACCTATAAGTTAATTAATCTGTAGTATGGTTAGATGCAATGATAAAATTAACGTGTGGAGATAAGCCACCAAATAATTTTCATAACTCTATACTGAACAAAGTTTTATTTCTCGGCAATATAATTTACTACATTAGTTCATTGTTGCAAAAATATTGGTGAATACCATTATTTCTTTTTCATATTAGAGAAGTAATTCATTCAATAGAAAATTCAAACTTTAGATATTTCAATACTGTTAATACACATTTTGTTATGGAGTGGACCTTCAATTTCTGTTGGGAAAAAATCAATCTTATATCGTTTCTTTAAAATAATCATCCATGACTGTGGATGATTAAGCCTCGTATAACATTACGATGCAAGATTTCTTCATTAAAAGGGTGAAGGTAATGAGAACAGCGATCAATATCATTGTATAACGATATCAAGGTAACAGTTGTCGAGTCTGTTTTATGTTTATTTTCATATATATACAGTATATTGACCTTAAATCTATAGATACCTTGTCAGGCTTCTCTCTCTTTTCCTGTATATTTGTCCATCTCTCTCTCTCTCTCTCTCTCTCTCTCTCTCTCTCTCTCTCTCTCTCTCTCCGGGATGGGATATACATGGCATTGGAAAAAATTATTTGTTGTCATTTTTTTATTAAGATAATAATTAACAACATGAAGGATACCAGCAGACAGGCGGACAAACAGTCGAATTCTGGATATGTATATATGATGATAAGCTGTTTATCTTGATTTTCTAGAGGTATAGCGTTCGCTCAGAATGCGGAAGGTCAGGTTTCGAATCCCGGCCGCGACAGACCTAAGTCGTTAAAGATGTATGACCCAATGTCCATGTATCATTTTTGTACATAATTACTTTAGAGCAGATTAATTACTTTATAAAGTTAATGACGTTCCCTTAATTACATGCTTGAAAAAACCTGCATGTTAAAAAAACCAGTGAGAATATTATTTAGAAAGTAAATATAGTGTGGTACATATATAAATCATCCGGAAAACCTCGGGCCTTTCACCCAAAGCACGGTGTTTTCGGTGAAAGGTCCGAGGTGTTCCAGATAACGCATAAATTATACAGTGTTAGACGTCAATAAATAGATCCACGCGCGTCAAGGGAATCCCAACATGATGTATTAATTTATATGTAACTGTTTAGTTTTAAGGCTAATAGAGCTTTAAACAACGAATTACTAAGAGGTATATGATACATTTTTATTTCTATTAAACTTATGGTACAGTACTGTTGTAACAAAATACACAGCTTTACACAGATAAGACCACCGATGATCTCAAAGTTTTAACTGGTCACGTGACTGTCACTTAAAATGTTATTTGTAAACATCGATTGAAAATCATAATGTCATACAGCCTCATAACTACATACATACGATGATTTAATAGCCTTTTTGCGAGATGGAAAAAAAATGTGGTAATTCGGACCATACAGCTTTAAAACAGGTGATGACAGTTCCATAGGCAAACACTCGACATCAAGTGTGAATATAACGGGTCCTCGGAGATGAGCTTAAAAACGGATGTCCCGTGTCACAGGTGGTGTGGCACGCTAAAGAACCCTCACTACTCAATAGCTGTAAGAGCCGACCATAGACTTAAATTAAAGCCCTTCACCGGGCTTGGTGACGTCTCCATATGAGTGAAAAATTCTCGAGAGGGACGTTAAACAAGATACAATCAATCAATCAAAGATTGTATTGTCATTTATTCGCAAAATAGCACTGTTTGTTGTGCGTAAGATCAAATGATGTGTATTAAGTGATTTATCTTGTTTTATGTATTATTCGTTTTACAAAGATGGTCATCAGTTTTGCAATTTGGTCTGTCCGTTATGAATCAGATTGTTAAGATTGCTTTTATGAATATTCGTTTTGAAAAAAAAGCCCATTGATTAAGCATTCAATGTCATTTATCAAATTTGTATGTGTTTAGTTAGAGTTTAGTTTCTCTTACATGATATTTTTGCCCTTCCCACCGCCCAAAGTATTTGTTTTTATGATCATTTGCCTTTGATTGATTGATTGAATATTGTTTAATGTCCCTCTCGAAAATATTTCACTCATATGGAGACATCACCATTGCCGGTAAAGGGCTGCAAAATCTAGGCCTATGCTCGGCGCTTATGGCCATTGAGCAGGGGGAATCTGTATTGTGCCACACCTGCTGTGACACAAGGCCTCGGTTTTTGCGGTCTTATCCGAAGGACCGCCCCATTTAATCGCCTCTTACGACAAGCAAGGGGTACTGGGGACCTATTCTGACCCGGATCCCCATGGGACTTTTAAAAGACCTGTATTCTATTATTGATACAATACGTATTGGAAAAGTTATTATATTCATTCGTTTATATACCACCAACAATCTGTTGATGGGGTCTTGAAATAATCAAACGTTTAGTATCTCTATAACTTCAAGAAATTGACACAATTAACATGCATTCTCTGAATTGAATGATTTCTTTTCTTTTTTCTTATCTCATTCACATTAGGTAAAAAATATATCGATTGTCTGTAGAAATTATTAAGTTAAATTTCCGCAAACAAATGTTGAATAAGATGTTTAAAATATCGATATCACTGATATTTTCGTCCAAATTTCTTTCATAGAACTTGGAAGTTATTATTTAACGGCAGATATGAACTCGACGAATTCCATGGAAACCGTTCCTTCCACCACTAAAGGCATGGATCTGACTACAAAAGATCTGACCACGACAGATCTGACCACAGGTAATGATGCAATTTAAGACGTTTATGGTTTGGTTTGGGTTTTTTTCATTTCTAGCTTAGATCATCTGAGTAAGTTTCTCTTACCGGGCTGTCGCATCTCTTCGTGTTCTTTTCACATGTTCAACTTCTCCTCAACTAAAAATCTATTTCCGACAAAATCGTTCCAAAGTAATATCGGTTAAAGTTTCTTTTTCAAATTCGGTGTCATATCCATTACAAAGGTGGAAGTATGTAAACAGGAAGGAGATTTTCAATAATATTCTGAATAATCAAATAAGAATAAAACCAAACTTGTATAGTAGCTTCAACGTGCATTTCGTTTCTTAAAAGCCAAATTAGTTACACCATGTCAACGAGTGGAACCACATACCTCTTTTGAAGTAAATTAAACTAGGAGTTTACACAATTATAATGAGTAACGGCTTATTATAGCATACGGTGAAGAATATGTACGGGTGTAATAGTTGGGCAAACACGGATCTCTGGACACACCAAAGGTGGGATCAGGTGCCAAGGTGGAATAGGCATCCCTTGTCGTCCGGTCACATCCGCCGTGAGCTCTATATCATGATCAGGTAAACAGAGTTATCCGTAGTCAAAATCAGTGTGCCAAGAACGGTCTAACAATCGGTATGAAACACGTTAGACAGCATTTAACCCAATGATACGCTGTATTGGCAGACTAGATCGTTATAACGACCATACAATTCGCAAAATGCTGACGTGAAATGAGACTGTTCAAACCCCTGTATCCTGTACCATTAACTTGTTTGTCAGTAGCTTGTCTCGATTTACAAACTGACCATACGCAGAACAAGCTCTTGCATATCGAATCAGTTGAGATATATTTAAACACCATATGCAGGTAATAATGGAATATTGCTACATAAATATGGCGTGGCTTCATGAAGTAGTTAAGTAGACCAAAACTAATCTAGCTGAACACGAATTATTTTAAGGAAAAATTGGAATATTTCTTCATCTTCTTTGTAATGGAAAACAAGTTGACTATTTGTTGAAATCCCCATCTCTCTGTTTTGTATTGCTTATATGAAATGTTTTGTGATGATCTAAATCTCATATCAAAGATGCATGTTGTAGTCTAAGTGTGATCCACAAACGACACTAAATCGCAAAATTAGATCCTCCGGTAGTCAGATATACATCGTTTTCCATTTTGAATTTAAAAAATAGTTTCTGTAAATTGTAGAAATGTTACGTAAGATAAAGTGATTTCTGAGAATAACTTGCCTAGAAAATGGAGGTATTTTGTTCTTGAAATACGACAAAATATAATCTCTAATCGTTTATATACCACCACCACCACCACCCCCGACAATTTGTTAATAATGGCTACAAATAATCAAAAATTTCGTATTATTTGAAAAACCACCCG
Source organism: Ostrea edulis (assembly GCF_947568905.1). Taxonomy (NCBI): domain Eukaryota; kingdom Metazoa; phylum Mollusca; class Bivalvia; order Ostreida; family Ostreidae; genus Ostrea; species Ostrea edulis. Next base: position 68,838,021 of record NC_079172.1, on the reverse strand, counting down.
TATTATCTGGCTTATATAATTTGTTTTCTATTTTGTTCCATATTTCTGTAACATTTGCAAAACAATCGACTATCTGTAGAAATTAGTAAGTTAAATGTGCTTATAGAAATGTTGAATCAGATGTATATCAATATCACTATATGTTCATCCAAATTTCTTTGTTACAACTTTGAAGTCATTATTTAACAGCAGACTATTCCACAGAAGACGCTCCTTCTACCACAAGCGACGTGGATCCGACCACGGCAGATTTTTCCACAGGTAATGATGCAATCTAAGATATTTATGCTTTTACGTTTCTAGTTTATCTTAGCTGTAAGTTCAAGTGAGTTTATCTTATGCAAATTCGTCTGTCTTGTGTCTGTAAACTGTATAATTTTCACATTTTCAACTTCTCCTCAACTACAAAATTCTTTGCAACAAAGCTCCAAACTAACATCAGTTAGAGGGGTTTTTTCAAATTGAGAATCATATTTGGTTCCAAGGGGAGACAACTGGGGAATTCCGTAAGCAAGAAGGAAAATAAAATTATTATTCCTAAGAATAAATTCAAAGGAAAGCCTGAATTTGCATAGTAGCTTCAATGTGAAAAACCCCAGTTAGTCAAACCATGACATCGGTCAGAGTGGTATCACAGACCGCTTTGAAGTAAAGTAGAATAGGAATTCAAAATTATGAGGACTAACAGCAGACATACGACTGATAGTGTAAGGTGGTGAATTTGAACAAAAGAACTTTTTAATCGTGCTTCTAAACATGAAACATATTCTTTAAAACAGGCAACTAATCTTTTTTCAAATTTTCTTATTTCCTTAAAGTGCAATTTCGGTCAGATGAACAAACGAACAATCGATTGACTTTTGAATTGTCAAATATATTATATTATATTCGATACATTGAAAACTAAGTCATACATTGATGTATGAATATTGAAATAACTGTAGCTTAAATGTATTGTATAAGATTGAAAACAGATTAAATTTCAGCGCACGTATCATTATCTACTCATAAAATATTGATTACTCTTATCTAAAAGTGTTTAATTCAATTGAACATTATTTACATTAACCATACTAGTTGAATTATGAAAGTATTACATTGATCCAATCTTCACCTGAAAGTTATTACCGTTACTATTATGCTACACCTATGATACAGAAAGTTTCACATTTTATTACGTGTGGTTTCAAATAAAAGTAAGATATGAAGGTCCACTGTCTATCTGTGTCTGCATCAGGACTATCGGATATAAAATATCTGCTATTAAAGTAAAAGTACTTTATCACAGCAGCTTTTATCTCAGATAAGTCAAAGACTATCCTACGTTTTCTGATCAACGTTGCTCTAGAAAACTATTTGGATAACTTTTTTCCGCTAGAATAGATAATGCCTTATGCTTATTGAAAGGATTAGCTAATTCTTGCACAATTGATAAAAAAGACTTTAAACCAAATTGAATATAGACATCAATGGGAGATAGTGATGATCATTTAATTAAAATGCGTATATACTGAGAGAATTTATGACGGGGAAACTGGTTATCACGTCGACAGTTTAGTAAACCGACACTATATTGGTGTGGCTTCATGAATAATGCAGTCATTAATTGGGTTCGAGGACAAGAACAGATCCGTCCGAGAGTCAAACAAAACAGTTGTACGAGGACACAGACAGTACGTGTTGTGTTCTACACCTTCAACATCTTCATTTTATGTGATGTCATTAGTTGTACATGGTTTGTTGACTTTGAGCTTTTAACAAGAGGAAGGGATTGAGTATCCACTAGTTTACATTAGTTCAAAAAGCAACAAACCCAATATCCTCATTAACAATTAAATTATCCGTGTTTCTGCTCCGCGTTACATTTAATAATGTCTATACATCAATATCAATTAAATCAGTGAAACTCGCTATTACATAAACAAAGCAGCAGACCGAGAACCACGTGACTTGCATAGCCAGTAGAAATAGTGTAGATTAATGCACGGTCATTAGTTCGTAAATTATTGACGGGTCAATAGTCCACTATTGTGAGAGTAGGTTTAAAAGTTAAAGTGTTGGTTCTAAATCGATTAAATTACGTGTCAATCGTGCATGTCACATCAAAATAAACGTACATGTAACTTGTAGTAATGTAACGTATAGTAAGGTATTTGGTTGTTGCTTTTTAATATTTAGATTTAAAAATACCTGTATTTTATCATTGAAATACGGAAGATATTATCTTTGTTAGATTATATATCACCACCAATCTGTTGATGGCGTCTTGAAATAATCAAACGTTTCATGTTTCTAAAATTTCCTGAATTGGGAAAATAAGCATGTATTCTCTGACTTATAAGATTTATTTTCTATATATCCGTTGATGAACTTCCTACATGTATATATATGTAGCAATATTCCATTATCACCCGCATGTGGTGTTTGTGTCTCTCTGCTGGTTCGATGCGCGGGGTTTATTCTGCGTGTGGTAGGGTGTTTTTTTATCGAGGCTGGCTACTGGCGGGTGGGTAGATGTTTCGGGGGTTTCAGCAGTCTCGTCCGGCATCGGAGATGCACAAGCCGAGTTGCGCAAGGAATGGGCATAGAGGGAACCGGCAGAAAAGTTTGCAAGAATTATCAAACAGGGAGCCAAATTTTGCGTACATAAATTTCAGCCGACTTAAATCCTTTGTGACCTTGACCTTTAACCCTTGACCAAAATCAATAGGCTTCTTTGTCTCATCAAGGGCGATAATCCATCTAAGTTTAATTGAGATCCTATAATTTGTTAAAAAATTATAGTGCAGAAAACAAAATTTTCTCCAAATTTCAGTCTATTTATAGCCACTGTGACTTTGACCTTGTGACCCCGGAATCGATAGGCTTCTTGTCTTACTGAGGGTGACAATCGATCTAAGTTTAATTGAGATCCTATAATTCGTTCAAGAGCTATGGTGTGGAAAACAAAATTTTCTCCAAATTTCAGTCTATTTATAGCCAGTGACCTTGACCTTTGACCTAGTGACCCCAGAATCGATAGACTTCCTGGTCTTACTGAGGGTGACAATCCATCTAAGTTTGATTGAGATCGTACGATTCGTTCAAGAGCTATGGTGCGGAAAACAAATTTTCTCCAAATTTCAGTCTATTTATAGCCACTGTGACCTTGACCTTTGACCTAGTGACCCCAGAATCGATAGGCTTCCTCATCTGATTGAGGGTGACAAGCCGTCTAAGTTTGAATTAGATCCTATAATTTGCTCAAGAGCTATGGTGCGGAAATGAAATGTTGATGCGTGCCTGCCCAAAGGCACTTCATCAGATCATAAGCCGAGTTCGACTTCATCGCAACTCCGCTAAAAATGAAACACTAGTCAAATAATGTTATTTATTGCCAAGGTATTTGGGATATTATACTGTGGCTCAAACTGGGGGTGAATGAACCTGACAGTATGGGAAGCATATAGTGGAATCAGACTTGTGATGCTGGAAATCTATAGTGATTAATAAACTATACATGTACAAGATCCATAACTATTTTTTGTTGTTGTCAGTTTGTGAGGGAGAATCCTCATCTCTCTTTCATCTGTAGACAAATAAACTGTAGACAAATAAACAATGTGTTTTGACCAGAGCAATTTCCAATCCTTTTTGCAGCATAAATTCAACATTGTGGCAACTGGGTTAAACTTTGATAGTGAAGTAATACATGGCAGCACCTTATCCCATGCTCTTAAAATTTCTGTTTGACACACACTCATGACATCCACTCAAACATTACAGAGTGCAGCAAAATCCCATTGTAATAGGGGATTCAAAATGGATAACTGGTACAAAATATGGTACATACTATTCGAAAAGGATAATGAATTTGACATATTGATGTCTTGGAAAAGGAAATTCTGACATCGGGGCTCTAAGCGTTTTCAAACATTGTCATTTGATAAAAGTGTTCTACATTTTTAAAAATAGAGATTAATATGTCTTTACATACATAGGTGAGAAAGTTTCCATTATTCCTAGCCGAGACATACCATGTATGCGCAAAAAATTCATAAACAAATATCAAAATACTCACGTAGAAAATGTGGACCTTACCGTCATCTAACGCTGCGAAACACGCCATTTCGAGATTTTCGCCGACGAAAGCTCGGTAACAGTAATGAATAAGGTACATTCATTTTGTATCTATTTTGTGACTTTCTTTATTAAAAGGAACAGTTCTCTAATGTGTAACGTGCAATTACTACGTAATTCAATAACTTGAAGCATGAAGCAGTTTCACTTTGCAACCGGATATAAGAAATCTTATTTCGTATTCCGATCCCGATCGAAAGTTGTTGACTGGGAATGACGTGTTTTAATTCAATATACATGTAACATCAAGCATTTTTTATATCACATTAAAAAAAAACAAATATATACACATACACAATGTTGTAGAGTTATTTCTTGTAAATTTTCTGAGGTTTCGCACCATATTCGATATTTCGCGCCACGGTGTCAATAGGTCTTGTATGCAGTTGTCGTTCGTTTCCCTACCAATGTTTATAGGTGACGCTGCGCTACAAACGACAATTTTCAACCTTATCTTTTATTTTTCCATGTATATCAGTATCAATTTGATCGAAATCTTGTATTCAAATTGAGTTGAATACAATATCATTGCATTTACTTACATGTCAATTATCAAAATTACATTAATTCAGAAAAGTTACATGGATTATTTAATGGCGGATGTTTATAAAAGTTTATGTTGATTTACCTAGGAGTAAATCAGCTGACACAGAACCCCCGCTGACGACCACTATACAAATCAATACAAATTACTGCGCAGAAAAGTGCGTGATGACCAAGGGAGTTTGAACATAGTTCAACTCCCAAAAAAATGTTTGTCGGATTAGCGGTACTATGATGTATGACTATAACAATGACCTGTGTATAACTTGTACATTCCATGCAAATTCGAAGGGGTTTTCGCCTCAGTAGAACAATAGAGGTCAGCTAATCCGTGTATTTGAAATCAACAGAAGTGCTTAGCTTCTTGCGGAAAGTGTGAAATATATTGGGTCGGCGTAAGATACCCGTGATCTTAATCTCGCCGATCCAATATATTTCACACTTTTCATGAGAAGTCAAAACCCAAACTAGCTAACCGTAATTTAGTTATACTGTGAGAAAGACCCTAGGAATTTGCATGGTATATACTTATTATACAAAAATCATTGCATTATCCAGAAACTCCCGATGAACATTTTTTTTACATGAAAACCTCTATCAAAGTACATCGAACATAAGTCTCGGTCAAATGTAATTAACTCGGGATTTTAAAAATAAATCATTCGATGGTTTGTATTTTTGCTTCTATTAATTACGTAATAAATTAATTCCAATTTGTTAATCATCGACAATGCTCTAATTTCTATATTGGATCAAGTTATATTTGTCAAGATGCATATCAACACAATATGATGGAGGTAATTATGTTAAACAGCGCATTTGTCACAGAGAGAGAGAGAGAGAGAGAGAGAGAGAGAGAGAGAGAGAGAGAGAGAGAGAGCACATCGGTAATTATTAAATATCCCTATCACATGTTGTACATGTATGTTTTTCATTTACTGAATATACTTATTCGCATTCAAAACAGGAATTATCTGCAAGTACGCATTATTTAAACATAGAATTTAAGAATATTTTAATGAAGAAAGAAGAATAAAAGAAAAAAAGTCAAAACCAGGTTTTCTTAAAAACAATATATAGTGTTTGGTATCGTTGGAATCGACTCAATATGCTGAAAAACAATATAAGTATCAGGGGGGGAAATATTGACATTTTTTCTTTTCTTAAAATTCCACCCTTATCTTGATTATTTGGCCTGCGGCACATTTTCACATCTCCCGCAAGGCGCCCGTGGCCAGAACAAAGCTCTTAGCAGCTGTGTGTATTCGCAAATAACACACACCGTGGAACACGGAGAACACGGTGTATCTCCGTGGATTTTCCACTGTGGTCTTTCCACGGTGGGGTGTATAAAACTCGTGTCGTGTACTGTACATTAGTTCATTGTTGCAAAAATATTGGTGAATACCACTATTTCTTTTTCATATTAGAGAAGTAATTCATTCAATAGAAAATTCAAACTTTAGATATTTCAATACTGTTAATACACATTTTGTTATGGAGTGGACCTTCAATTTCTGTTGGGAAAAAATCAATCTTATATCGTTTCTTTAAAATAATCATCCATGACTGTGGATGATTAAGCCTCGTATAACATTACGATGCAAGATTTCTTCATTAAAAGGGTGAAGGTAATGAGAACAGCGATCAATATCATTGTATAACGATATCAAGGTAACAGTTGTCGAGTCTGTTTTATGTTTATTTTCATATATATACAGTATATTGACCTTAAATCTATAGATACCTTGTCAGGCTTCTCTCTCTTTTCCTGTATATTTGTCCATCTGTATCTCTCTCTCTCTCTCTCTCTCTATCTCTCTCTCTCTCTCTCTCTCTCTCTCTCTCTCTCTCTCTCCGGGATGGGATATACATGGCATTGGAAAAAATTATTTGTTGTCAATTTTTTTATTAAGATAATAATTAACAACATGAAGGATACCAGCAGACAGGCGGACAAACAGTCGAATTCTGGATATGTATATATGATGATAAGCTGTTTATCTTGATTTTCTAGAGGTATAGCGTTCGCTCAGAATGCGGAAGGTCAGGTTTCGAATCCCGGCCGCGACAGACCTAAGTCGTTAAAGATGTATGACCCAATGTTCATGTATCATTTTTGTACATAATTACTTTAGAGCAGATTAATTACTTTATAAAGTTAATGACGTTCCCTTAATTACATGCTTGAAAAAACCTGCATGTTAAAAAAACCAGTGAGAATATTATTTAGAAAGTAAATATAGTGTGGTACATATATAAATCATCCGGAAAACCTCGGGCCTTTCACCCAAAGCACGGTGTTTTCGGTGAAAGGTCCGAGGTGTTCCAGATAACGCATAAATTATACAGTGTTAGACGTCAATAAATAGATCCACGCGCGTCAAGGGAATCCCAACATGATGTATTAATTTATATGTAACTGTTTAGTTTTAAGGCTAATAGAGCGTTAAACAACGAATTACTAAGAGGTATATGATACATTTTTATTTCTATTAAACTTATGGTACAGTACTGTTGTAACAAAATACACAGCTTTACACAGATAAGACCACCGATGATCTCAAAGTTTTAACTGGTCACGTGACTGTCACTTGAAATGTTATTTGTAAACATCGATTGAAAATCATAATGTATGGTATGTCATACAGCCTCATAACTACATACATACGATGATTTAATAGCCTTTTTGCGAGATGGAAAAAAATGTTGTAATTCGGACCATACAGCTTTAAAACAGGTGATGACAGTTCCATAGGCAAACACTCGACATCAAGTGTGAATATCACGGGTCCTCGGAGATGAGTTTAAAAACGGATGTCCCGTGTCACAGGTGGTGTGGCACGCTAAAGAACCCTCACTACTCAATAGCTGTAAGCGCCGACCATAGACTTAAATTGAAGCCCTTCACCGGGCTTGGTGACGTCTCCATATGAGTGAAAAATTCTCGAGAGGGACGTTAAACAAGATACAATCAATCAATCAAAGATTTTATTGTCATTTATTCGCAAAATAGCACTGTTTGTTGTGCGTAAGATCAAATGATGTGTATTAAGTGATTTATCTTGTTTTATGTATTATTCGTTTTACAAAGATGGTCATCAGTTTTGCAATTTGGTCTGTCCGTTATGAATCAGATTGTTAAGATTGCTTTTATGAATATTCGTTTTGAAAAAAAGCCCATTGATTAAGCATTCAATGTCATTTATCAAATTTGTATGTGTTTAGTTAGAGTTTAGTTTCTCTTACATGATATTTTTGCCCTTCCCACCGCCCAAAGTATTTGTTTTTATGATCATTTGCCTTTGATTGATTGATTGAATATTGTTTAATGTCCCTCTCGAAAATATTTCACTCATATGGAGACATCACCATTGCCGGTAAAGGGCTGCAAAATCTAGGCCTATGCTCGGCGCTTATGGCCATTGAGCAGGGGGAATCTGTATTGTGCCACACCTGCTGTGACACAAGGCCTCGGTTTTTGCGGTCTTATCCGAAGGACCGCCCCATTTAATCGCCTCTTACGACAAGCAAGGGGTACTGGGGACCTATTCTGACCCGGATCCCCATGGGACTTTTAAAAGACCTGTATTCTATTATTGATACAATACGTATTGGAAAAGTTATTATATTCATTCGTTTATATACCACCAACAATCTGTTGATGGGGTCTTGAAATAATCAAACGTTTAGTATCTCTATAACTTCAAGAAATTGACACAATTAACATGCATTCTCTGAATTGAATGATTTCTTTTCTTTTTTTCTTATCTCATTCACATTAGGTAAAAAATATATCGATTGTCTGTAGAAATTATTAAGTTAAATTTCCGCAAACAAATGTTGAATAAGATGTTTAAAATATCGATATCACTGATATTTTCGTCCAAATTTCTTTCATAGAACTTGGAAGTTATTATTTAACGGCAGATATGAACTCGACGAATTCCATGGAAACCGTTCCTTCCACCACTAAAGGCATGGATCTGACTACAAAAGATCTGACCACGACAGATCTGACCACAGGTAATGATGCAATTTAAGACGTTTATGGTTTGGTTTGGGTTTTTTTCATTTCTAGCTTAGATCATCTGAGTAAGTTTCTCTTACCGGGCTGTCGCATCTCTTCGTGTTCTTTTCACATGTTCAACTTCTCCTCAACTAAAAATCTATTTCCGACAAAATCGTTCCAAAGTAATATCGGTTAAAGTTTCTTTTTCAAATTCGGTGTCATATCCATTACAAAGGTGGAAGTATGTAAACAGGAAGGAGATTTTCAATAATATTCTGAATAATCAAATAAGAATAAAACCAAACTTGTATAGTAGCTTCAACGTGCATTTCGTTTCTTAAAAGCCAAATTAGTTACACCATGTCAACGAGTGGAACCACATACCTCTTTTGAAGTAAATTAAACTAGGAGTTTACACAATTATAATGAGTAACGGCTTATTATAGCATACGGTGAAGAATATGTACGGGTGTAATAGTTGGGCAAACACGGATCTCTGGACATACCAAAGGTGGGATCAGGTGCCAAGGTGGAGTAGGCATCCCTTGTCGTCCGGTCACATCCGCCGTGAGCCCTATATCATGATCAGGTAAACAGAGTTATCCGTAGTCAAAATCAGTGTGCCAAGAACGGTCTAACAATCGGTATGAAACACGTTAGACAGCATTTAACCCAATGATACGCTGTATTGGCAGACTAGATCGTTATAACGACCATACAATTCGCAAAATGCTGACGTGAAATGAGACTGTTCAAACCCCTGTATCCTGTACCATTAACTTGTTTGTCAGTAGCTTGTCTCGATTTACAAACTGACCATACGCAGAACAAGCTCTTGCATATCGAATCAGTTGAGATATATTTAAACACCATATGCAGGTAATAATGGAATATTGCTACATAAATATGGCGTGGCTTCATGAAGTAGTTAAGTAGACCAAAACTAATCTAGCTGAACACGAATTATTTTAAGGAAAAAATGGAATATTTCTTCATCTTCTTTGTAATGGAAAACAAGTTGACTATTTGTTGAAATCCCCATCTCTCTGTTTTGTATTGCTTATATGAAATGTTTTGTGATGATCTAAATCTCATATCAAAGATGCATGTTGTAGTCTAAGTGTGATCCACAAACGACACTAAATCGCAAAATTAGATCCTCCGGTAGTCAGATATACATCGTTTTCCATTTTGAATTTAAAAAATAGTTTCTGTAAATTGTAGAAATGTTACGTAAGATAAAGTGATTTCTGAGAATAACTTGCCTAGAAAATGGAGGTATTTTGTTCTTGAAATACGACAAAATATAATCTCTAATCGTTTATATACCACCACCACCACCACCCCCGACAATTTGTTAATGATGGCTTCAAATAATCAAAAATTTCGTATTATTTGAAAAACCACCCGTATTATCTGGCTTATATGATTTGTTTTCTATTTTGTTCCATATTTCTGTAACATTTGCAAAACAATCGACTATCTGTATAAATTAGTAAGTTAAATGTGCTTATAGAAATGTTGAATCAGATGTATATCAATATCACTATATGTTCATCCAAATTTCTTTGTTACAACTTTGAAGTCATTATTTAACAGCAGACTATTCCACAGAAGACGCTCCTTCTACCACTAGCGACGTGGATCCGACCACGGCAGATTTTTCCACAGGTAATGATGCAATCTAAGATATTTATGCTTTTACGTTTCTAGTTTATCTTAGCTGTAAGTTCAAGTGAGTTTATCTTATGCAAATTCGTCTGTCTTGTGTCTGTAAACTGTATAATTTTCACATTTTCAACTTCTCCTCAACTACAAAATTCTTTGCAACAAAGCTCCAAACTAACATCAGTTAAAGGGGTTTTTTCAAATTGAGAATCATATTTGGTTCCAAGGGGAGACAACTGGGGAATTCCGTAAGCAAGAAGGAAATTAAAATTATTATTCCTAAGAATAAATTCAAAGGAAAGCCTGAATTTGCATAGTAGCTTCAATGTGAAAAACCCCAGTTAGTCAAACCATGACATCGGTCAGAGTGGTATCACAGACCGCTTTGAAGTAAAGTAGAATAGGAATTCAAAATTATGAGGACTAACAGCAGACATACGACTGATAGTGTAAGGTGGTGAATTTGAACAAAAGAACTTTTTAATCGTGCTTCTAAACATGAAACATATTCTTTAAAACAGGCAACTAATCTTTTTTCAAATTTTCTTATTTCCTTAAAGTGCAATTTCGGTCAGATGAACAAACGAACAATCGATTGACTTTTGAATTGTCAAATATATTATATTATATTCGATACATTGAAAACTAAGTCATAAATTGATGTATGAATATTGAAATAACTGTAGCTTAAATGTATTGTATAAGATTGAAAACAGATTAAATTTCAGCGCACGTATCATTATCTACTCATAAAATATTGATTACTCTTATCTAAAAGTGTTTAATTCAATTGAACATTATTTACATTAACCATACTAGTTGAATTATGAAAGTATTACATTGATCCAATCTTCACCTGTAAGTTATTACCGTTACTATTATGCTACACCTATGATACAGAAAGTTTCACATTTTATTACGTGTGGTTTCAAATAAAAGTAAGATATGAAGGTCCACTGTCTATCTGTGTCTGCATCAGGACTATCGGATATAAAATATCTGCTATTAAAGTAAAAGTACTTTATCACAGCAGCTTTTATCTCAGATAAGTCAAAGACTATCCTACGTTTTCTGATCAACGTTGCTCTAGAAAACTATTTGGATAACTTTTTTCCGCTAGAATAGATAATGCCTTATGCTTATTGAAAGGATTAGCTAATTCTTGCACAATTGATAAAAAAGACTTTAAACCAAATTGAATATAGACATCAATGGGAGATAGTGATGATCATTTAATTAAAATGCGTATATACTGAGAGAATTTATGACGGGGAAACTGGTTATCACGTCGACAGTTTAGTAAACCGACACTATATTGGTGTGGCTTCATGAATAATGCAGTCATTAATTGGGTTCGAGGACAAGAACAGATCCGTCCGAGAGTCAAACAAAACAGTTGTACGAGGACACAGACAGTACGTGTTGTGTTCTACACCTTCAACATCTTCATTTTATGTGATGTCATTAGTTGTACATGGTTTGTTGACTTTGAGCTTTTAACAGGAGGAAGGGATTGAGTATCCACTAGTTTACATTAGTTCAAAAAGCAACAAACCCAATATCCTCATTAACAATTAAATTATCCGTGTTTCTGCTCCGCGTTACATTTAATAATGTCTATACATCAATATCAATTAAATCAGTGAAACTCGCTATTACATAAACAAAGCAGCAGACCGAGAACCACGTGACTTGCATAGCCAGTAGAAATAGTGTAGATTAATGCACGGTCATTAGTTCGTAAATTATTGACGGGTCAATAGTCCACTATTGTGAGAGTAGGTTTAAAAGTTAAAGTGTTGGTTCTAAATCGATTAAATTACGTGTCAATCGTGCATGTCACATCAAAATAAACGTACATGTAACTTGTAGTAATGTAACGTATAGTAAGGTATTTGGTTGTTGCTTTTTAATATTTAGATTTAAAAATACCTGTATTTTATCATTGAAATACGGAAGATATTATCTTTGTTAGATTATATATCACCACCAATCTGTTGACGGCGTCTTGAAATAATCAAACGTTTCATGTTTCTAAAATTTCCTGAATTGGGAAAATAAGCATGTATTCTCTGACTTACAAGATTTATTTTCTATATATCCGTTGATGAACTTCCTACATGTATATATATGTAGCAATATTCCATTATCACCCGCATGTGGTGTTTGTGTCTCTCTGCTGGTTCGATGCGCGGGGTTTATTCTGCGTGTGGTAGGGTGTTTTTTTTTATCGAGGCTGGCTACTAGCGGGTGGGTAGATGTTTCGGGGGTTTCAGCAGTCTCGTTTGAGGTCATCGTCTTGCAGGTTCTGTGGTGGTGTGATGATCTAGTGTGGTAATGCAGCTTGTATTTGGGTCGGATGCTGTCTGGTGTGTTTCTTGCCGGTTGTTTGGCCGTTCTTGACGCACAGATTTTGACTACGGGTTGCTCCGTTTGCCTAATCAAGATTTTAGGCTTACGGTGGGTGTGACCTGTCAGCAGGGAATGCTTGCTCCTCCTGGACGCCTAATATCTCATCTGATGTGTCCGGGGGTCCGTGTTTACCCAGCTTTCCATTTTATGTTCCTTAAAGGAGTTATGTGATTGATCCCTGTTCCTTATCTTCACTTTTCATCAGGAAAATTCAACTATCTATAGAAATTTGCTCATAGAAATGTTGAATTAGATTTTAGAAATATCAATATCACCCAGTCTAATAATTTCGTCTGAATTTTTCTGTTAAAACTTTGAAGTCATTATTCAACAGCGGAACTAAACTCGACAAATTCCACAGAAGACGTCACTTATAGCATTAACGACGTACAGCCCAGTAGCTAAGTACTTCGTTGAAAATACGGATGTATATTTAATTGCAGTGTTAAAATTTAGAAATTCATTTCAAAATTAAGGATGATATCTCCCTCATGCATAGCTCTGATCCTAGGACGAATTTGGCTCCAGTTTGTTTTTTTTTTTGGCACTCTAGTTTCCCTTTTAGCTCTTTCAAGTTTTTTGTCATTTCGAATTTCCAAAATTTCGGCTTGAGCATCACTGAAGAGACATTATTTGTCGAAATGCGCATCTGGTGCATCAAAATTGGTACCGTATAACTTTTACATCTGACAACATATCCTACCACGGGTAATAATGCAATATGAGATATGTATAGTCTTTAGAAGGGGCATATTATGGTATAGGAATTTAAGTACGTCTGTCCGTCTGTTGAGGGTTTTCTTTTTCTATTTTCATTTCTCTGCAACAAATCAAGCTGAAACTTGCTGTGTAGTTTCCTTGTTATTCTCTCTAGCCCATGTTGCACTTTTGATCCATTTTGACCTCCCTTTAAGGAGTCTTGCCCCTTGATTTTCATTTTGATATTATTTGGAGGGGACATGAAAGCAACGGGGTTTCAATTGACTGGCTATCTAACATGGCTACGTCAACAAACGAATTCATTTGAAGCTGTGAGTTTTCGAGTCATATGGGACTTAATGGTAATTGAAGGTAAGTCTGAACACAAGAATAGACTAGTGAGAAAAGACTTAAGAATTTTTTTAAATATCAAATTTATGAGACGGCGACGCAAGAATTCAGCAAAGTAATACCTCAACCGTACCCAAATTTTCTGTCCCGTAAATCAATGGTTTTTAGAAGATGTGGATCTGTATCTCTCTGATCTGTCCCAGTATTGTGGATCTCTAGCTCTCTGATCTGTCTCAATATTCTGGATCTGTAGCAGTCTGATCTGTCCCAACATTGTGGATCTGTAGCGGTCTGATCTGTCCCAATATTGTGGATCTCTAGTTCTCTGATCTGTCCCAATATTGTGGATCTGTATCTCTCTGATCAGTCCCAATATTGTGGATCTGTATCTCTCTGATCTGTCGCAATATTGTGTATCTGTAGCGGTCTGATCTGCCTCAATATTGTGGATCTGTATCTTTCTGGTCTGTCCCAATATTGTGGATCTGTATCTTTCTGATTTGTCCCAATATTGTGGATCTCTAGCTCTCTGATTTGTCCCAATATTGTGGATCTTTCGCTCTCTAATCTGTCCCAATATTGTGGATCTCTAGCTCTCTGATCTGTCCCAATATTGTGGATCTGTATCTCTCTGATCTGTCCCAATATTGTGGATCTCTAGTTCTCTGATCTGTCCCAATATTGTGGATCTGTATCTCTCTGATCTGTCCCAATATTGTGGATCTCTAGTTCTCTGATCTGTCCCAATATTGTGGATCTGTATCTCTCTGATATGTCCCAATATTGTGGATCTGTATCTCTCTGATCTGTCCCAATATTGTGTATCTGTAGCGGTCTGATCTGCCCCAATATTGTGGATCTGTATCTCTCTGGTCTGTCCCAATATTGTGGATCTGTATCTTTCTGATTTGTCCCAATATTGTGGATCTCTAGCTCTCTGATTTGTCCCAATATTGTGGATCTTTAGCTCTCTAATCTGTCCCAATATTGTGGATCTCTAGCTCTCTGATCTGTCCCAATATTGTGGATCTCTAGTTCTCTGATCTGCCCCAATATTGTGGATATGTATCTCTCTGATCTGCCCCAATATTGTGGATCTGTAGCGGTCTGATCTGTCCCAATATTGTGGATCTCTAGTTCTCTGATCTGTCCCAATATTGTGGATCTGTAGCTCTCTGATCTGTCCCAATATTGTGATCTGTAGTTCTCTGATCTGTCCCAATATTGTGGATATGTATCTCTCTGATCTGTCCCAATATTGTGGATCTCTAGCTCTCTGATCTGTCCCAATGTTGTGGATTTGTAGCGGTCTGAACTGTCCCAATATTGTGGATCTGTATCTCTCTGATCAGTCCCAATATTGTGAATTTGTAGCTCTCTGATCTGTCCCAATATTGTGGATCTCTAGTTCTCGGATCTGTCCCAATATTGTGGATCTGTATCTCTCTAATATGTCCCAATATTGTGGATCTCTAGCTCTCTCATCTGTCCCAATATTTTCTCAGAGAGCTACAGTTCTGCAGATATTGCGGGATAAATGACAGTTTAAAATTGATTGAATATACATCCATCAGAGATAGTATAGCTCATATGATTGATATGCGTACATACCGAGAAATCATTTGGAATTAACAACTTTGACATGTCAACAGTTTGACAGGTCGAGCGTTTGACATATTTCATTGCCTACTTCAGATTTGATACATTTGATATGTGAACAGTTTGATTTGAACATATTTCATTGCCTAATTCAGATTTGATATGTGAACAGTTTGATTTGAACATATTTCATTGCCTAATTCAGATTTGATATGTGAACAGTTTGATTTGAACACATTTCATTGCCTAATTCAGATTTGATACATTTGATATGTGAACAGTTTGATTTGAACACATTTCATTGCCTAATTCAGATTTGATACAAGTTTTAAAAGCTTGATGCCACCTTTAATCTGTTGAAAGCGTTTTCAAACTTAAAAAAATAAAGATGGATACAGATTTTTCATGATGCCAAGTAGACTTTTTTTTTCTTACATAATTTATTTTTGAAGTCTTTCCATTTTTGCTCAATTGGTAACAAATCAAAATATTGACATTTAGAAGACGTGAAGCGTGGCAGTTTATACCTTCATGTATCAACAAAAATGAAATTTATTTATATATCGTGCACAGCTCTTATCCTTAGACGAATTTCACTCCACTTTTTTGGCACTCTGTTTTTCACTATAATAGCTCTAGCAAGTTTATTGTTATTTCGGATTTCAAACATTTCGGTTGAGCATCACTGAAGAGACATTATTTGTCGAAATGCTCATCAGGTGCATCAGAATTGGTACCGTAGGAGTTTTACATTATGATCCCTGGGTTGAGGCCTCTGCTGTTGGACTGTTAGTCCCCGATGGTTTCTACATCCCAGTAGCTAAGTACTTCGTTACTAGCTTGAAAATACGGAAGTATGTTTAATTGCTGTGATAAAATTTAGAAATTCATTTCAAAATTAAGGATTATCTTCCTCATGCATAGCTCTTATCCTTAGACGAATTTGACTCCACTTTTTTGGCACTCTGTTTTTCCCTACAATAGCTCTAGGAAGTGTTTTTGTTATTTCGGATTTCAAACATTTCGGTTGAGCATCCCTGAAGAGACATTATTTGTCGAAATGCGTATCTGGTGCATCAAAATTGGTACCGTATAAGTTTTACATTAACAAGATGAAAGGTGAAGATAACGAATATTGATCAATCTCATTTACATTAACAAGATGAAAGGTGAAGATAACGAATATTGATCAATCTCATAACTCCTATAAGCAATACAAAATATATGCAATGTGCTAAAATAATTGTTGAATCTTGTATAGATAATGTTCTCTTACATTCCTGTCATCATTATTTACTAATAGGAGTGAATTCCAGTGAGGATACCTCTACAGCCTACACAGACGTGACCACAGCGGCCCCTCCCACAGGTAACACAACATTCACAGGTATCATCCCCGACAGAGATAACATAAAATTCACAGAAATCAACCCTCACAGGTAACACAAACTTTACAGGTATCATTCCTCCCAAGTAACACAAAATGCACAGGTATCATCCATTTCTACGTGAGAAGAAAAAAATCCTTTGCTGTAGCCTTCACTTCGACATTTAGATATAACGACGACGTTTTGTCTCTTAACAATAAATTTCATTAACACGTTGATTCGATTTAACCCAGTGAACTCGAAATAAAAACACCACAGAGTCGTCCACTTCTGCTTCATACCTAGATATCTTATTGAAAATAGACATTAACAGCAAACTGACAACTCAACTGTATGACAAATGGGATTATTTCACTTCTTCGTCGTCAACTTCCCATATTTATGTAACAATATTCCATCATCACCTGTATATGGTGTTTATATCTCTCAACATATTTGATACGCAAGAGTTTGTTCTGCGTATGGTCAGCTTTTAAATCGAGGCAAGCTACTGACAAACAAGTTGATGATACAGGGGTTTCAACAGTCTCGATTGAAGTCAGCATTTCGCAAATTCTATGGTCGTTGTAACGATCTAGTTCGTCAATACAACTTACCATTGGGTCAAATGCTGTCTGACGTATTTTATACCGATTGTTAAGTCGTTCTTGGAACACTGATTTTGAATACGGATAACTCCGTTTACCTGATCAGGATATAGGGCTCACAGTGAGTGTGAGGGGTCGACAGGGGATGTTTACTCCTCCTAGGCACCTGTCCCACCTCTGGTGTGTCCAGGGGTCCGTGTTTGCCCAACTATCTATTTTGTATTACTTATAAGAGTTACGAGATTGTTCACTGTTCGTTATCGTCACCTTTCATCAAGTTCTTTTTCATATTTAGCCCTGCGTATGGCATAATCGTGGACAGAATTCATAATAGAGATAAAGTTCTGTCGCAAATTGAAAGACCGAGGTTCTCTGTATTTAGGACCTTTTAGAATAATTCATTGGAGGTTCTCATTTTTAACTATATCAACATCACCAGTAATGACATGTCCAGCCGGACTATAGTTGAAAGAAGATGAAGAACAAGAACACGTAGGTGGATTACGTTTAAGATGGTGTATATCTAGGCTCTGCAAAATTTGTTTGTAATTAAAAAGTTTGGATGTAATAGTAGAAGTATATTTGTAGAAAATACAGGGTCTAGACTTGAACTTGAAATAAGTTGGAATATACGACTGAAGCCTTTTATGACGAAGAATATTGCTTATGTTGACGGAATCTATTCCTTTGTTTGTAAATGTGAGCTTAAGGAACTGGCTGCATGATTTGGAAGGAATATCATCCATGACCCGTGCTGGTTTAAAGACCCTGTGATTTGCAACATTCATAATCATAGAGTTCAGTCTATATCCAGGTGTTGAAAAGGCCAGGTATAGACTAACTGTGGCTTCTTGAAATAACTATGTAAAAATCCCAATGGAACAGAGTAAAGTTTTGTACGAATATGATGTGGACCTAGTTATTTGTTGACGTAAGGTAAAAGTGAATCAAACATGACATCATTTATACTTGGTTCCGTGTTTGTCCCACTCTCTATTTTGTATTCCTTATATGCGTTATGAGATTAATCACTGCCTGGTATCTTCATATTTCATTTTGAAGTTGCCACAAGACTTCACGTGTTTAAAGAGCATTTGAAAAACTGCATTGCTAATATCTATTTCACAAAATGAACCAGCTTATTACGAATGAGTGTTCGATTTATAATGTGTTTCAGATTGATTGATTGTATATGGTTTAACGTCCCTCTCGAGAATTTTTCATTCATATGGAGACGTCACTATTGCCGGTGAAGGACTGTAAAATTTAGGCTTACGCTCGGCGCTTATGGCCTTTGAGCAGCGAGGGATCTTTATGGTGCCACACTTGCTATGACACGGGGCATCAGTTTTTTGCAGTTTCATCAGCAGGACCGCCTCTTTTACTAGCCTCTTACGACAAGCAAAGGGTGCTGAGAACGTATTCCTACCCAGATCCCCACGGGACTTGTGTTTCAGAAAATATTAATGAAATTGCACATTTTAAGAAACCAAAATAACAATAAATAGATAACAATTAAACAAAAGACCATTGTAAAAGCCACCATTCACCATCTACTAGTATTTCGTTTTATTCACTGTAACAGGACGATCCGAGGCCACAGACAAAACAAAAGACAAAATTGGTTTTATGATTCCCTTTTGTATTCGTTACATTAAAGTTATACAGTATTGATGCCTGATGCCTGGTCTTGATATAGGTACAAAGTTCCTGGACACATAGTTTAAAAGGAAGTTTTGGGACCTACACGGAAACCAAAAAGTACACACATTAAGTTAACAAGCCATTAATCACATATTTCCACTTGTAGCGCTACGTTTACACTTGAACCTAATGTTATTTAGTTAAATGAAATACACTTGATATTACATTACTTAATACTTTACAAATACTGAACATATGATATATACAAAAGTGAATACGGACACATGGTTACACATTACGAAAACACACATGGATGAAATAAATACACAAAGTAAAACATAAAGTAATATATAAACTTTAGAATTTGAAGACAATAGAAAACACAAATTTGAGCAAAGTTATTCCAGGACCATAAAATTAACAAAACGTAAAAAATAGAAAGCAAAACATTACATTAATATTTATAGAAAAGTTTCTCACCTCAGAAAGCCAAGTGTCTGTATAATTAAAGAAGTTTTACAAAAATTTATAACTCAAAATCTCCGGCCACCAATCAAACACGAATTCCGTGCAGCATGAGTGTAGAAAAGAATGGCTAAACCCAGAACTCAGTTATATCAGACACAGGTAAACGGGGTACCATACGGGCTTAAGATATCAACTGATAGAAGAGGCCCTGGAAAGGATAACTATGCATAAAAAAATTAGTACACAAGTATATGTGACATTCACACACTACAAAAATGGCAAAGAAAACTAAATGATTATTTTTGTTTGGGAATACTGTGAAATCATTAGAATTCGTGGTGGATCAATTATCGTGGAATTCGTGGGTACCCCTCACCCACGAATTTACATCCTCAACGAATAAAGAACCATAATTACATTCCATAGTTATCTTTCTTACAAATATATAAATCCACGAAATTACGTCCCCACGAACCCGTAAAAATTCAGCAATCCACGAAAATTGCCCTCCCTCCTCCTCCCCCCCCCCCCCCCAATTTAAATGATTCTACAGTATAATGATGATAATAATGATTGTATAGTGTATATATCATTCAGATAAACTAATAAGAATTCCATATTTCAAATTAAAACAACAAACCATGCACTATTCCGGTTGTTTACATATTTTGAATGTACACGTCTTTCAGTGAATTGTACAAGTATAGCTGTCAACGTTCAACACGTGACCCCACTAGATGAGACCTATCTCTACATCGGTTCCACTGCCACAGTCAGGGTATATGTTGTCATTCCCGTGGGATTTATTGAAGAGCTGAGAATAACCCTCATCCACGATGGGGAGAATGTTGACTTCGATACTATAAAGGCATATCATACAGGCAACATGGATTTCACCAATTCCGCATCCGTATGGAAAAGATATTACAATGTGAGTATTAAATCAAGATATAAGGCTCATAGCGGATATGAACGGTCGACAGGAGATGTTTGCTCATCCTGGGCACCTGATACCACCTCTGGTATATCCAGGGGTCCGTGTTTGCCCACTCTCTGGTTAACATTGCTTAAAGGAGTTATGAGATTGATCACTGTTCGTTATCTTCACCTTTCATCATCAGATTCGAAGGATTTCAACATCTATCTTTTCATAACAGTTAGGTGATTGAAATGTAATATACACTAATCCTCGTTTGTCCGTAATTTTCTTTTGCTCAAAACAATTATTATAGACCGGTCATTCATATCCTATATGTCTATGATAAACAATTATTATAGACCGGTCATTCATATCCTATATGTTTATGATAAACAATTATTATAGACCGGTCATTCATATCCTATATGTCTATGATAAATATAGTACGTCTATTTCAATGACTAGGAATTCCCACAGAATTAAAAGTACAATGTAGATATAAGATTTTGAAAGTACGTGAAGGTCGGGCTTCATGAAGTATGCCAGCGTGGAGCGTGGTAGTTCATACCTGTATGTATTTTCAAAAATGAAATGCATTTCTTAACACCAGTCATATATCATGGCACTGTCACGTAACATGGCGTCACACTTTGGTCACATGGTCTTTATTAAGGGCCGCCAAGAGGCGGGCCGTTATTTGAAACTTTAAAAGCACTTATTTACGCGTCTAATATTACGCGTGGGAAAAAAATACGCGGTAAATTGATATGATATATATAGCAAATATTTATAACTATACGCGTGGGGGAAATTCACGTGCTTATTACGTGACCATTTTAAAGTATACATTGTACATCTAAAGATTTAAACTGTGTATCTGCGGGATGAAAATGTTTTCTTTGGGATTTGTTAATAAGTTATTTTGAATGTAAAAGGAATTCCTGTTTCATCTTACTATCGTTTACATTAATTATCAGTAGGAGTAATGTTATAAGTATACACCTGATCTCGCCTTTGGTGTGTCCAGGGGTTCATGTTAGCCCAACTCTCTATTTTGTATTACTTATAGGAGTTATGAGATTGATCACTGTTCGTTGTCTTCACCTTTCATACTGTAGATTCCTTATTTTTATTATCAAATCGTGAAAAAATAAATTCGCGGAGTACTCTTTTAATAAAGTCTTTTTGCACGTATTTTAGCAATATAAAAATAAAAGCGAGAAATATTTATCGCGAGTGATGTTTTTACGGAAATATTCATATCTAGTGATCAGTCATCCAAAATATTACTTTATTAAACACCACTCTGATTCCACGCACAAGTACTCTGAAGTTTAAATAAAAAATATGCTAGAGTTCTTCATTGACAATATCTTCGTGGTATTTGGTGATCAGGTCTTCAATCAATCTGTTGGAATTCCCATCGGCACAAATTGTGCTCCTTTGTTAGGTGACCTATTTATGTAGCAAAATTCCATTACCACCTGCATATGGTGTTTATATATCTCAACTGATTCGATACGCAAGAGCTTGTTCTGCGTATGGTCAGTTTTTAAATCGAGGTAAGCTACTGACAAACAAGTAGATGATACAGGGGTTTCAACAGTCTCGATTGAAGTCAGCATTTCGCAAATTCGATGGTCGTTATAACGATCTAGTTCGTCAATACAACTTTACATTGGGTTAAATGCTGTCTGACGTGTTTCATACCGATTTGTTAGGCCGTTCTAGGCACACTGATTTTGACTACGGATAACTCCGTTTACCTGATCAGGATATAGGGCTCACGGCGGCTGTGACCGGTCGACAGGGGATGCTTACTCCTCCTAGGCACCTGATCCCACCTCTGGTGTGTCCAGGCATCCGTATTTGCTCTACTATCTATTTTGTATTGCTTATAGGAGTTATGAGATTGGTCACTGTTCGTTATCTTCACCTTTCATTGATTACTTCGTATATTTCACTTAGCGCTTTCGTGTGTAGTTCGGATATTGGAGTGTAAAAATTTTTACAAAAAGAGTACAATGTACTTGTTATGACATTGTAGTTAAGACGTCGTAATTGTGACGTCACAAAGGCAGCATACTAAATTGGCGCAATTTAAAGTCAATAAGGCGCCAAAAATAAAGCAATGACTTGAAATGTAACATCCAAGTTATAATAATTAATTTACATTCAATTTAGGTTTAAATAACTTTACAAAATGGTCATCGTTTGCTTTCCGTAAGTGTTCATTATTTTCTAAATCTTTATAAAACGGAAATATCAAAAAGTTTTTATTGGCACATAAATCGAAATGTTCACTGGTTGGTGCATTCCTGATGGACGGGTCCCGTATTTGTTGTTTGTGGACTATCACACTGTCGGCTAGTTTGTTTCGGGTCTGTCCTATATAGTTTTCTCCGCAGGAAGTACAAATCATGCAATATATTAAATTTCTGGATTTCCACGACGTTTTAGTATGTATAGTAAACGTTTTGCCACATGTAAAAGTAAATGAATCTCCTGTTCTTAAATATGGAAAGGTGCCACAACGGGGATCAATATATTTGGAAACTGTAGGTTTTTCTTTATCAGATGAAAATTTGGCTTTCGTTAGTAATTTTGTTTAGGTTTGGAGGTTGACATCGACTGTAAACAATGTTATTTAGTTCAAAGAGGTCCTATAGATTTTCGGATTCGATAGGTATGGATTTGGCCTTTTCAACAGCGGCATCTATTAAATTTATCGAATATTTCTGTCTTCATAAAAATGTTTTTCATTCCTGTAGACGATTATTCCTTCTGGTTTCATCAATGACGATTGTACAGACACGTCTCACCATGTTAAAAGGTATATTGCGTTTTACATGTGAGGGATGGCAAGAATTGAATAGAAGGTACTGGTAGGAATCCGCTTTTTTGTAGTGCAAGTCTGTTATAACTTTCGGATATTCTTTTATCATAAAATATATCTGTACCTATCGCAGAACTCCGGAATTCTAGAAGATCAGGAACCCAGGATGAAATACAAAAAAATTCCCCTTGTCGTAACTTGCAATCCCCGTAATATAAATATATACTCTTCTGTGAAACATTGCTTCCCAATTTTACAATTACACGGCGAAAGTGCTAAGTGTAATTAATTAAATATATATTATATATTATATATATATATATATTGCGGGACACAAATTTGGTGGATTTGGGTCTACAAGGTGTAGCATTAATTTTGGTCGATAATAATTTGGTGAACTCGTTTTAACTTATTCGTAAAGTGTATATGTGTACTGATATGATGTATTTACGCTTTCAATTTTGATAAATCTTTTGAAATCACCGAAGTAAACCAAAAATATATACCCACCAAAACAACCTGTTATATGGTATATTTTGCATCTTCGACAAGGTAGTCGTATATATATGATGATTTTTGTATTTCTTCTTCCTTTTAGACAAGTTTCCAAAGGTTTTACAAAACCCGTTTCTACTTTTATAACATTACCACGTCATATTCCAACAGTACTGAAAATCGGCTACTTTCTGAATTTTATGTGTATCTGCATAACGCAAAAGGTTTACAAGATGGACAAAACATAAGCATAGATGCAAAAGTTTCTTACCAATGGAATGGAATAAATCTGATTGAATGTCCAGTCCATCCGTTCAATTTTACCACAAAAACACTGCTTTTGGTAAGTAGTCGGATTTGGTATTTGTAATCACATCGGGATTGGTATTCATGGCAGGACATAATCACATCGGGCCAAAATCTGAATCCCCTAAGAATACTAGTTATCCAGGTTCAACCAAGGATGTTAGTGGGTTTACTTCCATACACCCTGGGGCTGAAACGGTACATAAAATACATCTCGGGTAGTACACCTTGATTGGGCCTGGATGACGTATCAATTTCCTGAGTAGCCAAATAAACGATGTTTGTAAGAATTGTCCCGCTTTGTTGCCTTGAATAGTCGAGAGAAAAAATGATTTATCTGTATTTCAATTAAATGAAATTAGTTTATTTTTTTAAATTTTAAAAAAAATATGATGATAATAATACTGAGAAGTTTTCAATTGTGATTATCAACTTACTATTTTCTTAATGTGCATTTTATCAATTAACAATTGGTAGTGATGTCACGTTATTTACTCCGCTTCACCAAGGTGCACGGAAATTTATGTACACTCAATTGTTACTTGTCTTGCATAGAAATAAATGTATTTATGATGCATACTTTCTCCTTCATATGTATTTGTAATCTCTTGTGGGTATCTTATCGTCATTAACGATGAAACGTTTGTGCTTGGAATTGTCAAAATATATGGGTGGGTTTTTTTTCCAGAAAATGAATAAGACGGCTTCCTTTGCCATGGTGGCACCAAAGACATCTGAACTCCCTTCTGGAATCAACCTACTTAATAAAATTACGTTTAGGGCGTGGGTCCCAGATTATAATCCTTCGATTAAAGTTCTTCTGCAAAGACACACCGACTCTCTTTGGATTGCATACTTGCGAGTACCCAGCGTTGGATTTTCATATAGGACAGTAAGTATAAACTAAAGATTAGCCTTTATCTAATAGGTAATTACTACATCACCATGATTTATTTGAGTTCAATGCAGGCAATGTGGTAACGTTGATTCCAAGGCATACTATACATCCTCTGTTATCTCACTCTGTTAACATTTAACGGTGTATAACCAATAGTCATCGGAAAGAGAAGTACTGGTATCAATATTATCAGGAGAATGCTTGTAGCTGAGCAAACATAGGCCTAGCTTGTCTATAGGTTTCGTGGCTACTATTGCTTTTCATCTGCAACCTCCAGTCACCATTTTTTACATATATATGTATACAGACATAGATTCGGATTCCTTGGATTAAAATACTTTGACGAACAGATTCTTTTTCAGAATTACATGTAGAGGCCACAGTTTGGCTAAGATTAGGGATTCGGAAATTTCAAATATAAAATACACATACTTTGAAAGTTTGATTCAGTATTTAAGCATGAGATGGACGAGGAAAGTTTTTCACAAAACGTTTTTTGTACAAACCACTGCGATGTACATGTCTTTTTTGTAATATAGCATGAAAGGTGAAGATATCTTCATCTTTTCTTTTGAAAGTGTCCGCATCACGTAAGTCAAGGCCAGATATACAACAAGAGCCATTGAATTGTTCTAGATTTTAAGTACCAACAGTCATTGTTTTGAAATGCTATAAAAATGGTCAAGTATAGAATAAAACATAGATGTCACCGGAAAACGCTTCAGTCTCGGGATCCGGGGTCAAAAGACAGGACAAAAATTGTATGTCAATACACTCAACACTAACAGTACAGCTGCTTTTACCTTACAAACAATACAGAATTTATATTACTGTGCGTATTATCTCTTTCAATGGTTTAAATCATGAAATATGATTAGTTTTATTTACATGTATATTGTGCTTCAAACTTGACTAATTTTAGAACTTCGCAGATATCCGATTGCTTAAAGTTTCAAGTTGTGGTGCTAATACCTCGTTGTTGATAGAATTCCCCTCACACTGGGTGAACAGAGGTAAGATATAGGATATCTAACAATATTAACATATCCACTCGCACAACATACAGCTATGGATCATGATATTACAGTCACATTAAATTTTCACGACTGGTTCATGCATATTTGAAAAAAATATATAATTTCTTCATTTTTGTCTTATTTACTTCACACTTTACAAGCTGAAAAATATTTTACCAAAGATTAGCTTCAGCATTTTTTTTTTAAGTTAGAAAGTTAAATGTTAAGAATATTCACGATCTGAAATGTAAACGTGAATTTTGACTTCACAATATATAATTTTATGAATTATATATATATATATATATATATATATATATATAGTGCTGAATGACAAGCGCCTCTGGCATATATTAGAATGTATCTTTGTAAAATTATATTGTACTTTTTATACCACTATTAGTGATTTGAGTGAAATGCATCACCTTCTTCTCAAACATGAATTCAATAATTGAAAATGTCTATATTTAATTATGTTTTGCTACATGTAAAATAAGACATACGGTCCAGCAATCGCACAGGATAAGTTATTTTCTATATTTTTCAGTGATGCACATCAGTTTACATATATGATTTCTTGACTGCATAACCTAACGATTTGACCTGTTTTAGGTTACTACAAATATTCAAAAACAACGGCCTATGACATGATAGAATTCGAGGCCGGTATTATGATGACAAAGTCAGCTGATTTGGATTCAGAACAAACTGTCCGCATAAGCATCCTATTGGACGATGTTGAAGTGTGGATCTCGACAGTTTCGCTCAAAGTCAACTCTACAGTAAATGTATGAATTATTTTATATGATCGATAGGTTTCAATGATCTTCTTGAGAGTTTTAAATAGAATGCATTATGCTTCTCTGTCTACATTCTGAATTAACTGTCAATTTCTAAAGGAGAAAAAAGTATTACTGTTTTATCACAAGGGAATGTTATATTACTCATTTCTGTTCAATGATTGGAATACAACAGTTCTTTATTACGTCATTTATCAATGTTTATTATCACATAACCCGATGTTATTAAACAGTTACGATAGGTAAATAAATTTAAATATGACATTACCTAATGTTATAAAACAATTACAATGTGTTATTTACATACCACATAACCTGATGTTATTAAGGTAGTGATTGCATGGGTGATTGAAAATTAATGAATCAATGATTTTTTTTTTTTTATTTATTTTTTATTTTTTTTTTTTTTTTTTTTGATTTTTTTTTTACATATCTTGTAGTTGACAGTATCTGTAACTCATTATGAAAGTATCATATATGGTTTTCACGGGAATTGTGACGTTATGGTTGTCATAGTAACCCCTCTTTTCGACTTTCTGTAATAAATGGTACAGGTGTTTCAGATGGTGTTTAAAAATGATACAAAAAGAGTAAGTGATACAAATTTTATATCAAATTGAAGTTAAAGCCTTGATTAATATATAATTTGTATTAATATGTCCATTTATTTTCATATGAAGTAGAAGCAGGGCTGCTTATGAGCAATTTCGCAATTTTTAGAAGGCAATTTATTCACCAAAGCAGACATATTTTCACCCCCTGAGAAATAAATGACCAATAATTGTTTTTATTTTTAAATACGTTTTAACATATGTTGGTAGGAATTTTTCCTGAAAGTATCAATATTGGTCTTCATGTTTACCATGGCGCTATGAGCACTATACATGTAGTTACCCACTCCCCTTCCTTATATAAATGCTGCAGGTAATGATTACAATAAATATGCATCTTGCATGTATTTATTTTAACTTATATTAAAACTATTAAAATGTTTTGATGTTTATTATTGAATTTATTCCACATAGAATGATAGTACTTTTGCTTTCGATTTGTTTTTATTGCTTTCTGTTTGAAATTACTTGTATATTCATGGTCTGGAAGTGTATATTAAAAACGCGGGAAATATAACCCATCCCATGTAAACTGTGCATTGTGACGTCAATACCTGCAACATTTTTTTTATTATTATTATTCTCCTTTCAAACCAAGCGATTATCAAACAACAACAAAACTTTCTTATTTTTTATATTATAAGAAATACATGTAACTGAACTAATTGAGAAAAAGATATTGACAGCAAATGCTGCTTTTCAAAATGCACACTTTTTTAATTTCTCTTAACATTCACTTTACCTAGTAGAGTCCATCGATTTCCTCAGTCTTAGCTGACAATCTCAAAGTGGACGATGGGAATATTTGTAGCAAAATAAAGTGTTTTTGTAGCAAAATAAAGTGTATGTATAGTATACTTAGGAAAGATATGTTTAAAATTATAATTATTTTTTGCTCAAAATGACGTGTTTACATATCCTGTGTTTCCTCGGCCTAACGGTTTCCCTTGGATGTTAC
The DNA here is from genome assembly GCF_947568905.1 of Ostrea edulis. Lineage (NCBI taxonomy): Eukaryota > Metazoa > Mollusca > Bivalvia > Ostreida > Ostreidae > Ostrea > Ostrea edulis. Next base: position 68,809,692 of record NC_079172.1, on the reverse strand, counting down.
ATATCCAGCATTTTAGATTTATGAGCACTAACACCATATACATGTTTACAGCATTATATATTATGATTTTAATAGGCCTAGTTGTTTGTGAATTAGATTTACGTTTTGTAAGACTGAAAATTAAAAGGGGAGCGGGGGGAGTATATGTCTCATGGAGACTTAGGGTTTAAACTATGACTATTATTTAAAAGATAATTAAAACATAAGGGATTTTTCATTTATATTTTATTTTGCTTGTGTATTTCTAAACATATTTTCACTTTACCCTGCGTCTGCTAATATCTGACAAGTCTTTATTTCCACCGTCTGTTATTACTGATGCTTAAGCGCTTGACGTATTCCGGAATCGAAAACGAAAATAGTCTCTTTTTAGATACTACATGTATAAACCACTTGATACCTTGTAATCACTACCTTAAGCAGTTACAATATGTAATTTATCAATATAACGTGATAAAAAGACGTAACTACTCACTGCACTAAATGAGAGGTGAAAATAACAGTGATCAATGTAAAACTTATACGGTACCAATTTTGATGCACCAGATGCGCATTTCGACAAATAATGTCTCTTCAGTGATGCTGAACCGAAATGTTTCAAATCCGAAATTACAGTAAACTTGTAGCCCTAAGAGCTATTTTAATGGATCCAGCAGCTGATCTTTGTAAGGATTTTTATGAAGTTTAGGATTCCAGTATAGGTACGGTAACTCATATGCATCTGATCCATTGACTGGGATATTAAATGTGTCTAAAACTGAAGCATGATTTTGAAAAATTTTATCTTTTGAAAGAGCAAAGGGAGTATAAGTACGATTACCAAAAGTGAAATTAATACCACGTTCGTTTAAAATACCGTTGTAATAATGAACCTTACAAACAAAAACAATATTGTTACAAGCTTTGTCAGTTGGAACCAAAACATATTCCACGTGTAACCTATCTAGTTCTTTTATCACTTCCGGTTTACTAGACACAGAAGGATAGCTGAAATCATGCCGTTTGTCATACAGTTGATTGTCAGTTATTTTGTTTTGTTTTGTTTTAAAAGCAGCATTTCGCAAATTCGATGGTCGTTTTGTTTTGATGTGTCTAATATGGGATTTCAATATTCCTCTGATACTTTTACCCCATTCTGACGATGTATCAAGTTCTTTTTCATTTTTAGCCCATCGTTTGGCGTAATATTCGACAAAATTCATAATAATAGAGATGAAATTCTGTCGCCAATGGAAAGACTGAGGCTTTCTGTATTTAGGACATTTTAAAATTAGTGATTTGAAATAAGAAATACCTGATGTTTTAGTTATCATACGTCAGACATATCGGAGTTCGACTGTAGTCGTGACGATAGAGCATTCAATACAAATGACTAGTCCCACCAGCACTGATGGGAAATGGGATATTGCTACATACAACTTCCATTATTTATGTAACAATATTCCTTTATCACCTGCATATGGTGTTTACATCTCTCAACTGATTCGATGCGCAAGAGCTTGTTCTGCGTATGGTCAGTTTTTAAATCGAGGCAGGCTGCTGAAAGACAAGTTGATGGTGCAGGGGTTCCAAAAATCTCGTTTTAAAGCAGCATTTCGCAAATTTGATGGTCGTTATAACGATCTAGTTCGCCAATACAACCTATCATTGAGTCAAATACTGTCTGACGTGTTTCATACCGATTGTTAGGCCGTTCTTGGCACACTGAGTTTGACTACTGATAACTTCTTTTACCTGATCAAGATATAGGGCTCACGGTGGGTGTGACCGGTCGACAGGGGATGATTACTCCTCCTAGGAACCTGATCCCACCTCTGGTACATGTATATCCAGGGATCGGTGTTTGCCCAACTCTCTTTTTTGTATTGCTTGTGGGAGTTATGAGATTGATCGCTGTTCGTTATCTTCGTCTACATAAATAGGGGAAGTTGACGATAGAGAAGCTGAAATCATCCCGTTTGTCACACAGTTGAGTTGTCAGTTTGCCGTTAATGTCTACTTTCAATAAAATATCTAAGTATGAAGCAGAAGTGGACGACTCTGTGATGTCTTTTATTTCGTCAGCTCACGGGAATATATAGAATCGACATATGAATGAAAGTTATTATTGTTAATAGACAAAACGTCGTCGATATATCTAAATGTCGAATTGAAGGCCTCAGCAAGAGATTTTTTCTTCACAAGTTTTTTAATAAATTCTGCTTCATATGAATATATAAACGGGTCAGCTAACAAAGTAAGAAGCAAATGTTGCGTCTCGAGTTCACAGGAATATGTCGAATCGACATATGAATGATAAAATAATGTATATATGATTAAATTTATGAAACATTTTCTAGTTTTAGCACATAATTTTATTAGATAATTATGTCAACTGTGTATTTTCTACTCAACTCCATATTTCTATTCTAATTACAGGCGGATTCACTGGTCAAGATGTCGATAGTTGATGACCTCGTGAATGGACCTATCGTATCCTCCAGCAATATACCACTAATGTTAGTCATCGAAACACCAGCGAACACGGCAGAGATTTTAAATATCAGGTTATGGACAGGAAATCTCTTGGAGACAGGGGAACCAGCAGCAATAATTAAGAATGTGTCTTTTCACCGTGCTGACGAAAACATTACGTGTTATGACCTGAATGCACTTTATCACAAAACAGAAAACTCATCGGTTCAGAACTCCGCCTTAATTCATTTGAAGTATGTAAATTCTGCTACAGACAGTATTACTAGTTTCATAAATCTGACTTTTGAAGTCAATGTTGTGCAGGAAAAGATGAATTTTGCAGACATGTATGTCGTGTTTGTTGCCCTTGGAACTGTGACGTCAAAATATACGATTAACATGAAGCTACCCGAGATTTTGAAAGACAGAAACAACACATTGTTAGGACAGTTTCATAAGTTACTGGACGGCGATAACAGCACCTGTGTTGATTTACCTGTTATGGGAAATTTCCCTCCATTATTTTGGACAAGGGTTCATACCGCATGGTTTAGAATCAATGCATCAACGTTCGAAATAACGTTGATTGGGAAAGATATATCTTGCCAACGAAATGGTTACAAGATTTCGCAGGTAATGATAACAGAAAATAAAGTACATACATATGACGAAGAATACAATTGCAGATTTTGTTTTCGGACTTTGAATGCTAGGTGTATATATTTTCCAAAATTACACATGAGTTTCAAGTTATTGACAGTAAATAATTGAACTAATTTACACAGAGAAAGTTTTTTTCCAATGGTGTGGCTTGATAAAATATTTTCACTAAACTTGAATACAAAGGACATTGTAAAATGAAATGACATTTATCTTCTATTAACTTCTTACAAAGTAAACATTATCTATCAGATTTATGAACATTACTGAATCGCCCAGCTTCTGTAGCTAAACAATGAGATGAAAGTTGCAATCCTGCTATACATTTTTGGTAAATACAAGAAATAGGTTTTCTTAGATAATATTGCAGACTAAAATTAGCAAGTGCTTACATAAACACGTTTTGAAAATAATGAAATGTGTTCCATAACATATTGCTGACCTTGGTCAATTATTAATTGTTTGATTGTTTAGAATTCATTTTTATTTAAACTTTGTTTTATCCATACATCATGAAAAAGAAGTTTTATAAGCAGTTGTCTTACATGATACAAATTTCAGTATTTAAAAGCTTGTACCAATATTTAACAACATAATACATTCCTTCATAGTTCAATAGAAGGCGATCCAATTCAACATAAACAGCAACACTGCAAATACATGTAGGTTGGGTTTTTTTTACACCAAGACCCTTTTGACAAAATTCAAAATGCAGCTTTTCAACATTTCACCTTTATGTATGTCCATAGTTCAGAAGGATTATTACAGATACTTCCAATATATCAGTCAAAAAGCGATAACATTGTTTCGGGATTTAAGTACATTTTTTTTACATTTCTACAGGGGATGCTTACTCCTCCTAGGAACCTGATCCCACCTCTGGTGTGTCCAGGGGTCCGTGTTTGCCCAACTATCTATTTTGTATTGCCTATAGGAGTTATGAGATTGATCACTGTTCGTTATCTTCACCTTTCTATTCAAAATAAGCCTTCCTTGTCTGATCTGAAAGATACTTCTCAGCCTTTCTAAAATTATTATTGAAATTGAACAAAAACCAAGATATGAAAAAGTGTCTACAATTTCTATGTTTTGGCCATCTATATGCCAAATACCTGTAGAATTAATTTTGCCATCCTTGCGAAACACCAATATGTTCGTCCTTGCTGTATTAACACTCAAGCTCCTTTTCTTAAAATATTCGGATAGGGAATTCAAAAGTGACTGAAGATCCTCTTTAGTTTCAGAAAAAAGTGCAATATCATCATTATAGAATAGTAAAAATAAGTTTAATTCTTTACAATCATTTCGTACACATCCAGTATTCAAAAAAGTGCATTTCAAAGTAATTTACATTCATGTTGAATAAAATCAGGGATAAAATTTGCCCTTGCATCAAACCGACTTTATTTGTGAAATTATCAGATTGGAAACCGTTCACAGTAACAAAGGATTTGACATTAAAGGACATAGACTTTATCAGTTTTAAAAAATGTCTACAAATACCTAACTTTGATAATTTACACCATAGTTTATCCTATTTACTGCGTCAAATGCCTTTTTGAAATCAATGAAAGCACAATACAATTTTTGTTATGATGAAAGGTGAAGATAACGACAGTGATCAATCTCATAACTCCTACAAGCAATACAAAATAGATAGTTAGGCAAACACGGACCCCTGGACACACCAGAGGTGGGATCAGGTGCTTAGGAAGAGTAAGCATCCCCTGTCGACCGGTCACATCTGCCATAAAAAGGTGTTGGAAATTATACTATGGAAAGCAAAAATGGCATCAGTAGTCCCGAATCCTGTTTTAAATCCAAACTGGGCATCAGAGATCACATCATTACAATTTGCCCAAGTTGAAAGTCTTTGGTTAATGACCGAAGTGAAAAGTTTGTCTAAACTCAGTATACTAATTCCCCTGTAATTGTTGGGGTCAGTATCATTACCCTTTTTAAAACCAGGAATGTTAATTGCCTTTGACAAACTGGGTAGGAATAAAAACAGTTTCTAAAATTTTATTGAACATATTTACAAATACTGGTAAAAGAAATTGTTCACATTCAATTAAGTATTCATTTAATATACCATCACAACCATGTGTTTAGACCTTTTCAATGTTTTAAGTGCGATTGAAACTTCATTAAAAGTAGTATGTGCATCAAACTAATCTAAAAATCACATCCTCAGTTTTACAATCCATGTTCTCATGCATATCATAAGCTGTGCTTGCGCTAGGTAAAGATGACAAAGATTTGAAATATTTATAAAAAAAACATTAAGTGACACATTTACAGATGATTCCTTCTTTTTGCAAACTTACGGAAATAATCATCTAGGGTTGTTTCTTTTTAGTTTTGCTATTATATATCCCTCTGATTGTAAATACACCCGTTACATTTTGCTTCAGTCATTTTATAAATGCTTTTCTTGGTCTTAAGGACTAAATGATTTTTAATTGATTTTTCTTTGTTAAAATTTTCTAATGCTTTGATACAATCCTTATATAAAGTGTTTGTTTTATCATCAAACCATTGTTAATCATTAACACTGTTATATCTGACAGAATAATGGTCATGTGACATACATGTATATCTACGACTTGTCCCAGTCTTTAAAAAAGGCGACATAATAGAATTCAAATTTTGTGTAAAGTTATAGATATTATTCATTTTCTGTTCAATTTCAATATTTTCTATGTCAAAACTAGTAGATAAGTAAATAATTATAAGAAAGGAATGGCTGAAATATTACTCAGGTAATTTTGATTATAACAAACGAATGGTCATAAGATTTCTCAGATAATTTTATTATTACAAAAAAAAAATAGTTTCTCAGATAATCCAATCTGATCAAATAAGGTCTTAATAGAAGACCTTATAAATGTGCAATGTTGAATTTATGATTTTTCAAAACATAATATTAATGTAGAAATGATGACATAGAGCTGACAATAGTTTCACATTTGTAAATGTTTATATACAATTACAGGTATCCATACCTACATCAAGCTCAAAGAATGGATTCCATGGAGATCTGAAGTTTTGTGATGTAACGTATAATGGTGGCATGGACAGAAATATTAGTAAATGTGTGTATAATTGTCAGTGCAAAAATCAGGTGGAATGTAGCGAAGTTATTTTGTTCATGGCAGATCGTGCAGACGCTTCCAACTGGAATTTATGTGAATTATCTGCAGTTAATGTTTAAAGAACCATCCATAGCTATATGTATAATAGCTTTGCACTATAGGAGTTCAGTTTAGTTTGAGACTTATGCTTACTTTATAAACCCATATCAATCCAAAATCCGGAAGTAAAGATGAGACTTTCTATTACGCCCCTTAAAGAGTTTCACATTCATACTGACGCACTGCCAGCTATAGGCTGCACCACTCTATTAATGTTGCCTAATGTTCTTACCAAAATTACTCACTTTTGATCTGACCCTGCTTCATTAAAGTAAACTTCTCAAAAGGTTTACTTTCACATCATGTAGTACTGTTCTTAATGAGCATTTTCATAGGAAAAAACATACCCATCTAGCAAGGCGTGAGAATTATTTTACATTTGACCAGCTGATTTTGTACTGTACGTGCAAAATCAGCTGGTCAAAAGCTAAATCAACCACATCTACAACAAAAATTCAAAAAGAATTATCAAAATCCTTCTTTTATCTTTCTTATTCACAATATTTAACACAATACTTGAATTTACACCTCACAATAAATTGGAGAGGCTACCTCTTGAGGAAAGTCCCATAAAACAAGCAAAGTTCCAGGAATTATTTTCTTTCGGCCATGATTCGACGTGAACCTCCATATAAATAGAGTGATGCAACCTGCAATAAAAGTATGATTTCTTTAAATTGTAATAAACTTCAGAAAAAAGAAATTGAATGATATGTGTGTGTGACTGTACATTCATTTTTTTTTCTGATCATTATGAAGTGAAACAGACTTTGGGTAAATGAGGTGTGTTTGGATGAAATTGAGTCCATTTTGTGCAATTCTGATAATAAGTGTATATGTCTGAATTTTGGATTTTTCACCTATTTGTTTGTAATTGATGACAATGATTTTTTTTATATTGTTGTGGAAGGCCTTACCTTATATGTAAAAAAAAATGTTGGTGATTTTATGTGGTATACATATATTCTACTGAGGTTTGATGTGTAAAATTGCAATTGAAATGTGATGATGTTCTTGATTAAACTTATCAAATTTAATTAATGTGTTGTTGAATTCCTTTGAAATATAGTTGGTATTATGTGGAATACTATCTTATCTTTAATTGTAATGGGAAGATGGAAAACATTGCTCACTGCACTCAGCAAGGCATTCTGATTTCCCTGGACATAATCAAATTGAGCTGTCGGGGGGGGGGGGGGGTCCTGTAGAAACAAGATAATACACATTGTCACTTAGGAAGATGTTAAGCATCCAAACATCAAACTCAATCATCAGACTTCAGATAACAGAAAGAGAAAGACAAAACCAGCATTACAGTCATAAAGTTAAAATGAAGGGAAACGTGGGGCAAAAAGTGAATATTTTTTAGTAAAAGATGGCCGCTGCAGAGGGTCAGTCCATGGAGGATGGGAGAGAAGGGTGAAAGAGATCAAGTACATTAGGAAACTCTGGAGAAAGTCAGTAAAACAGGAGCATGCATATTACAAGACCATGCAGGCAGTACGCAACTGTGGCTGAGGGGCACCTGTAACCAGATTGAAGATACCTGCATCCCCGCCAATGAGAACACATATAGACTATTTCACATGGGAAAACTGTGTGAAATGTTTAACCTAGCTTACCACCAGAATAACCTAGAGAGCCCAAACTGCCCAACCAATCTTCAATTTGACTACCAGGGTGAACAACAAAAGGGAGTCTGCTTGATAGAGAGTCTTAAGTGCAGGTACTGTACTTACCACAGCCAGAGTACCAAACTCTACGAGGAAGTCGATACCGTAAAACGTGGACCCAAGTCAGTCAAGCCAAACCTATCTGTGTGGGTAGCCCTATTGGACAATACAATCATAGGAACATGACTGCAGGAAATTGTCCATGCCTTCAACCGCCCAGCACCCTCGACCAACTGCTTACAACAGAATGGAAACAAGGTTGGGCCCATTATTGTGGAAATGGTTCAGGAGGACTTACGAAAAGAAAGGATTAACCTAAAAGACCTCACTGAGAACTATGGGTTCCCACGGGAGACCTGTAGAAGGTGATGGGGGGTACAATAATCCTCTGTACTAGTCTCAAGACAGAACTTCATTTCAGCCAGCAACCCAGGCAGCATACACCATATCTGAAAATGTAACAGAACAAAAACAATTATTGGCTGTATCACCGGAAACAAGCTCTGTAAGAGAAGATTACAAGAAACTCCATGCCCGGAACACCCTGGAAAATGTACAGCCAACCTACGACTACAGAATCCCACAGGGAAGGAGGACAAGGCGACAGAGGAAATCTGCCGGGAGTTTCTCGATGATAGTGCTGCTTTCCGGGGCGTCGAAAGGACCATGGCTGAGTCTGGTCAAGTGGTAGAATCCTTGAGGGACACCCGTCACCTAGCCCAGTCCGAAAAAAACCCAGTTGACAATGCCAAGTTTGATCGCCGGTGGCCAGATAGCTCAATTGATTTAGCAGCTGACTGGAGATTCGGGGAGCCCGGGTTCTAATCCCGGTCTGGTCTGTTGCATTTTCTTCCAGTTACAGTGTCAATGCCTGCAGTACCACAGGACCTCTGATTTTAAGGTCTCATCTGAAAGACCCGCGACTCACTTTTAAAACCCAGTTTTAGCAAAGAAACAGTCAATACCTATTTCTATGTCTCGTGTTTGACGTGGTCATAACACGAGAGGGGCTCGAATCCATGACCTCCAGAACGCGAAGAGAATGCCCTACTACAGAGTCACTCGGCCAACCTCGGAATATTCGTACCTTTGATGTAGGTTCCGGAATCAGCCGAGGTTAGCCGAATGCTACTGAGTCATTGACGTGGAAAGGGGTTTGTTTTATTTATGCTACTACATAAGCTTAGTAATAATATACAAAAACGAAAGAAAATACCACTAGAAAAATAAATAATTATCGATATTATTTAGGAAATTTAATTCGAATTGTACTGAAAGGTGAAAACCATACGTTCAGAGAGTTTGAAGTGAATTAAGTGGGGTTTTTTGTGAATTCATAATGGCCGACAATGAGATTGCTATTGTGACATCAGCGCATGCGAAAAGCTTGTAATGATTTTCCAAGTTTGCAATAAAAACATCATACATGTGACTGTTTAGTCTTTTCAGAAGAGTTACATGAACAAACAATGTAGGGTGTTTAAAATGAAATTCATCTGAAAATATTCCATCCATGCATAATTTGTCAATTGCACAGAACAATCAACAATTACAACGATATCAGTGTTTAAAACAACACAAAGTAAAACAACAGATGTCAGAGTGTAACTAACACAGCGTAAATCAATAGATGTCAGAATGTAACTAACACAGAGTAAATCAATAGATGTCAGAGTGTAATTAACACAGAGTAAATCATTAGATGTTCAGAATGTAACTAACACAGAGTAAATCAATAGATGTCAGAGTGTAATTAACACAGAGTAAATCATTAGATGTTCAGAATGTAACTAACACAGAGTAAATCAATAGATGTCAGAGTGTAACTAACACAGAGTAAATCAATAGATGTCAGAGTGTAACTAACACAGAGTAAATCAATAGATGTCAGAGTGTAACTAACACAGAGTAAATCAATAGATGTTCAGAGTGTAACTAACACAGAGTAAATCAATAGATGTCAGAGTGTAACTAACACAGAGTAAATCAATAGATGTCAGAGTGTAACTAACACAGAGTAAATCAATAGATGTTCAGAGTGTAACTAACACAGAGTAAATCAATAGATGTCAGAGTGTAACTAACACAGAGTAAATCAATAGATGTCAGAATGTAACTAACACAGAGTAAATCATTAGATGTCAGAATGTAACTAACACAGAATAAATCAATAGATGTCAGAGTGTAGCTAACACAGAGTAAATCAATAGATGTCAGAATGTAACTAACACAGAGTAAATCAATATATGTCAGAATGTAACTAACACAGAGTAAATCAATAGATGTCAGAATGTAACTAACACAGAGTAAATCAATAGATGTCAGAATGTAACTTACACAGAGTAAATCAATAGATGTCAGAGTGTAACTAACACAGAGTAAATCAATAGATGTCAGAATGTAACTAACACAGAGTAAATCAATAGATGTCAGAGTGTAACTAACACAGAGTAAATCATTAGATGTTCAGAATGTAACTAAGACAGAGTAAATCAATAGATGTCAGAATGTAACTAACACAGAGTAAATCAATAGATGTCAGAATGTAACTAACACAGAGTAAATCAATAGATGTCAGAATGTAACTAACACAGAGTAAATCAATAGATGTCAGAATGTAACTAACACAGAGTAAATCAATAGATGTCAGAGTGTAACTAACACAGAGTAAATCAATATATGTCAGAGTGTAACTAACACAGAGTAAATCAATAGATGTCAGAATGTAACTAACACAGAGTAAATCAACAGATGTCAGAGTGTAACTAACACAGAGTAAATCAATAGATGTCAGAGTGTAACTAACACAGAGTAAATCAATAGATGTCAGAATGTAACTAACACAGAGTAAATCAATAGATGTCAGAATGTAACTAACACAGAGTAAATCAATAGATGTAAGAGTGTAACTAACACAGAGTAAATCAATAGATGTCAGAGTGTAACTAACACAGAGTAAATCAATAGATGTCAGAGTGTAATTAACACAGAGTAAATCAATAGATGTCAGAGTGTAACTAACACAGAGTAAATCATTAGATGTCAGAATGTAACTGACACAGAGTAAATCAACAGATGTCAGAGTGTAGCTAACACAGAGTAAATCAATAGATGTCAGAGTGTAACTAACACAGAGTAAATCAATAGATGTCAGAGTGTAACTAACACAGAGTAAATCAATAGATGTCAGAGTGTAGCTAACACAGAGTAAATCAATAGATGTCAGAGTGTAACTAACACAGAGTAAATCATCAGATGTTCAGAATGTAACTAACACAGAGTAAATCAATAGATGTCAGAGTGTAACTAACACAGAGTAAATCAATAGATGTCAGAGTGTAACTAACACAGAGTAAATCAATAGATGTCAGAGTGTAGCTAACACAGAGTAAATCAATAGATGTCAGAGTGTAACTAACACAGAGTAAATCATCAGATGTTCAGAGTGTAACTAACACAGAGTAAATCAATAGATGTTCAGAGTGTAACTAACACAGAATAAATCAACAGATATCAGAATGTAACTAACACAAAGTAAATCAATAGATGTCAGAGTATAACTAACACAAAGTAAATCAATAGATGTCAGAGTATAACTAACACAGAGTAAATCATTAGATGTCAGAATGTAACTAACACAAAGTAAATCATTAGATGTTCAGAGTGTAACTAACACAGAGTAAATCAATATATGTCAGAATGTAACTAACACAGAGTAAATCAATAGATGTCAGAGTGTATATAACACAGAGTAAATCAATAGATGTCAAAATGTAACTAACACAGAGTAAATCAATAGATGTCAGAGTGTAACTAACACAGAGTAAATCAATAGATGTCAGAATGTCACTAACACAGAGTAAATCAATATATGTCAGAGTGTAGCTAACACAGAGTAAATCAATAGATGTCAGAGTGTAATTAACACAGAGTAAATCATTAGATGTCAGAGTGTAACTAACACAGAGTAAATCAATAGATGTCAGAATGTAACTAACACAGAGTAAATCAATAGATGTCAGAGTGTAACTAACACAGAGTAAATCAATAGATGTCAGAGTGTAACTAACACAGAGTAAATCAATAGATGTCAGAGTGTAACTAACACAGAGTAAATCAATAGATGTCAGAGTGTAACTAACTCAGAGTAAATCATCAGATGTTCAGAATGTAACTAACACAGAGTAAAACAATAGATATCAAAGTGTAACTAACACAAAGTAAATCAATAGATGTCAGAATGTAACTGACACTTGGTTAATCATTTGATATGAATAGATGTCAGAATGTAACTGACACTTGGTTAATCATTTGATATGAATAGATATGGAATATTCATATTTTGCGAATAGTCGTGCACAAAATTACTTTGTTAAGGTAGCAGGGGACACTTTTGCACTATAGGCCTGGTCAACTTTTTTTTTTTAAATGGAAATACCCCTTATTTGAAGTGATATTACATGTGTAAAAATGTATACAATAATTTTAGGATGCATGTCAAATGTAGCTGAGTGCGTAATAAAAATGTTGATATACAACATGTAGGTGTCACCATGATTCCGTGCATATAGGCGGGTGCAAATACCAAACTAAGACACGCGGTCAGTTGCTGAAGAAATTCCGGTGAAAACATGTATGGTCCAGCAAAAGGTCTGTAGCTGAGAGGGAAGGTGGATGGCCCCATATGAAAGGTAGATTTTTGAGAAGGGCATAGAGGGTTCTTGATTGTGCACAGTGTCTAAATCCCCATGTTTGGTACTGTGATGGTGTAGGGGTGGTGCGGATTAGCCCAAATGAGAGAAATTCAAAGCAAAAAAAGGGGCACCTTCTCAGAGCATGTTTTCTGCACCAGTACCATTATGTACAGATTACATGTAATTTAGGGTCATAATTTATCAACTACACCAATATGAAGTACAAGTATTGACATAAAAGGGAAATATGATTTTTCATTAGTCTGTCATAATCTGACTTTGATGTATACCCCCTATCCACATGTTTCAGAACCAAAGAAACTGTCCCCTGCCACCTAAGCAACATTCTGATTCTACATTTACGAGCAGGTACTTAGAAATTGATAGCGAGAAGATGATGGAGTTCCTCATCGAAAATATCTGTGTGGTCTTTGGAGATCAGATCTTCCAACAGTCTGTTGGACTTCCCATGGGCACGAATTGAGCTCCTTTTTGTATTCAAATGAGGCAAAATTTATCTTTAAAAAACGGTTACTAATAAATATTGCTGTGTTTTTCAATCCGACATTTCGATACATCCACGACGTTTTATCTATTAGTAATATTTATTCCTATTCATTTTTCCATTCAATAGAAATGTATTCTGGTGACCTAAAAAAATAAGAGCACGTACAGACCTTCCTTAGCTGTTTCACATTTGAATGTTTACTGAACATAAAGACATTAACCGCAAACTAACAACTTAAATATTTTGATTGATTGTATCTTGTTTAACGTCTCTCTCGAGAATTTTTCACTCATATGGAGACGTCACCAAGACCGGTAAAGGGCTTCAAAAGACCTCTACTCGGCACTTAGGTTAATGAGCAGTGAGGGCCCATGACATTCATATGAAAGGTGAAGATAACGAACAGTGATCAATCTCATAACTCCTACAAGCAATACAAAATAGATAGTTGGGCAAACACGGACCCCTGGACACACCAGAGGTGAGATCAGGTGCCTAGGAGGAGTAAGCATCCCTGTCGACCGGTCAAACCCGCCGTGAGCCCTATATCCTGATCAGGTAAACGGAGTTATCCGCAGTCAAAATCAGTGTGCCAAGAACGGCTTAACAATCGGTATGAAACACGTAAGACAGCATTTGACCCAATGATATGTTGTATTGACGAACTAGATCGTTATAACGACCATAGAATTTGCGAAATGCTGACTTCAATCGAGACTGTTGAAACCCCTGTACCATCAACTTGTTTGACAGTAGCTTACCTCGATTTAAAAACTGACTATACGCAGAACAAGCTCTTGCGTATTGAAACAGTTGAGAGATATAAACACCATAAGCAGGTGACATTCACATCTAATGCCGAGCGTTTGGCGATGGAATTAACTGTCACTACCTGTTTTAACCCCGGCCTTCCGAATGCGGGACGAACGCTCTAACCTCTAGACCACCGCCTCAGTTAAATATTTTGACAAACAGTATGATTTTCCATATTTATGTAGCAATATACCATCATCGCTTGTATATGTTGTTTATATCTCCTAACTGATTCGATATACGAACAAAAGCATATTCTGCGTTTGATCAATTTTTAAACCGCAACAGGTCAATGACAAATAACCTTATGTTACAGGTGTTTCAACATAGAAAACCTAAATATATATTATCAGTATGTCTATGAAAGATTTAGTAGGATATCTGTAAAACAAAATTATATAAATGCCTAGAGAAATTAACTAACGCCGAAAGAGGTCCATTTTTGAAAAATCCGTCTAGCTTATCGAACTTATAATCTGCACTTTATGACGTCACAACAACCCAAGAATGTAAACAGCGAAGGGGGGGGGGGAGAGAGATTGAATAATAAAGATCTCTATCTTGTTATTCAGCCACATCAGTTTGAGCCGGTCCATCGAACTCAGCAATGAACAATTTCCGGGATCTATATTTTTTCATCGTAATATTTCTCTTCTTATTTTCCCCATTTTATTCAGGTATGAAAAATCACAGAATACCATGATTATTGTGATAATCCGGTAGCTGGATAACGTTAAGAAATCAGACTGATTTCTATGTAAGGAACAACCCAACACGTGTTCTAGCTGACACTACGTTTTTATATATTTTCAAACATGTAACTGAATAAGATGAGATGAATAAATGATTAAACAGTTCTTACATAAACTGATTCTATTATAACATTTTCCCTCTTTTAAAAGGAAATGGTCTTGACGCGTTAACTGACTAGATAAAGATGACTGAATTTGAGTATTTGCTAAGAAGTATCAAGTTACCTAAAATGATGCAGTACAGTTAAAGCAAAATCACAAAATACATTTGAAGCACAATTGTCTGTGGAACAAAGTCACCATAGCGTGCGGGTCGGATTATGGTTCTTCCAGATCGAGTCACTGTGGTTGGTTTCCTGGGTTGTGGTGTAATCGGTTCACTTGGTTTCAATGGTTTCTTAACATTGGCTTCCACAGGTGGACCAATGTTAAAGTTCTCCAATAGAGTGTTGGTCGGATCAGCTGTGTTTGGAACATAAGGGTTTCTGGTAGATTTTGAGGTCGCAAGTTTCACATGCCTCCAATTTCGGCGTACAGTTACAAGAGGAGTTTCAATGATGCATGTTCTCCGGTCTGGGTCAAACCTCTTGATGGTTCCAGTATCGTTCCACATGTTTTGGTTGTCAAGTTTCACCATGACTCTTTCACCTTCCCTCAGTGTAGGTAGTGGTCGCACGGCATGATGTTTATCATAATAGAAACGGTATCAGTCTTTTGTTTCCTCATCACGACTGCGAATTTTCTTGAAATCTGGCCATCAAGGACTCAGTGTGTTGTTCATTGCTGGAAGAGCTGTGCGGATCCTTCTCCCCATGATCAGTTCGGCAGGTCTTACTCCAGTTGCTGCTATTGGTGTTGACCTGTATGCCATAAGAACTTTGAAAATGTCTGGCTGTTTCAGAATATGTTTGGCAATTTTCACTCCGCATTCTGTTTCACCATTCGCTTGAGGGTAGTGTGGACTAGAGAATAGCTGAATGAAGTTGTAGTCCTTGGCAATAATTTGGAAGGTTTGTGAAGTAAATTGCGTGCCATTATCTGTAAATAACACTTCTGGAACTCCTCATCTTGCAAAGATATTCTTCAGTTTACCAATAACTTGGTCACTTGTAATGCTGGGTAAGTATGCAATTTCCACATACCGTGAAAAATAATCTATCACAACTATATACCGCTTGTCATCTATTTCGAACAAGTCAGCTGCAACTCGTTGCCAATGACGCTCTGGCAGGGTAGTTTTGTTCAATGCAGCCGTTGATGCACGTTCACGGCACATTCAAATGCCCATGTTGCCGTTATATATAGTTTCCAGTGTTTCACTGCGAAGTTTTCCTGGAATTACTATCCTTACACGGAACAGTAAAATACCTTCAAAATTTGAAAGTTCATTTCGTGACGCAAAATAATCTTGGGCTATTTGTGGAACTGGGTTGATGTGGTTTGGTCAGCCACGCCTTGTCAAATCCATTACGACTTGCAGTTCTCTGTCAAGCTCGGTTTCTTGCCTGATTTGGTCAAGCTTTCTATCTGGCACTAGTTTGGAATCCACGATAGAGTTGACAAAGAGAGCAACTTCTTCAACAGTTTGTTTGTCTATGTATGTTTGCTTCGACGGACTTCTGGACAGGGTATTCGGTAGAGCCATGAGTTTTCCGGGAACATCAGTAGTTGCTGGCATTTGACTGGTGTTCTGTCGAGATCTTGACTGTTAATCAAGGGGAATAATAGTTTGTGATCCGTAAGTAGTTTGAAGCTATCCATTCCAAGTAAGAATCTTGAAAATTTCTCACCTGTCCAGACTCCAGCAAGGCATTCCTTTTCGATTTAGGCATACTTAGTCTCATCCTGCGTCATTGTCCGCGAACAATATGCAATTGGTTTCAATTCTGAGCCCTTCTGTTGGAAGAGTATTCCTCCAAGGTCATAGCTACTTGTGTCTGCACTGACTACTATGGGCTTCCTAACGTCATAGAATGCCAAAACCGGGGTCTTGGTGAGCATTTCCTTGACATCAAAAGCGTTCTGTTGTGAGAGTCCCCAACGCCATGCTATGTCAGGCTTCAGGAGATATGTGATGGGCTTCATTGTGGTTGACAGGTCTGACAGAAACCGTCCTAAGTAACTGACCATCCCGATCACTCTGCGCAACTCATTTACGTTTGTTGGTGCATCTAATTCCTTAATCACACTGACTCTGGCAGGATTGGGCTAATTTCCTATTGGCTTATAATATGTCCAAAGTTCTCAAGTTGTGTTTTCTTGACTTCGCACTTGTCTTTGTTTAATTTAAGTCCAGATTCTAAGATTCTGTCGAGTGTTTTCTTCGAACGAGCATCATGTTCCTCACAGGCTTTTTATTTTTATAAATCAAAATATCGTCCATGATGACTTTTGTGCTCTCAAGTCCATGAAGTAGAGTGGACATCTCTCTTTGGAACATTTCCGATGCTGAAGTTATACCGAATGGAACTCTTTTGAAACAGAATCTGCCTTACGGAGTGATAAAAGTGGTGAGTTTCCAGCATTTATCATGTAGTGGAACTCGGTAAAATCCACTGAAAGCATCTAGTTTAGAAAAATATCTTGCCCCAGAAAGTTTAGGCAAGATGTCGTCCAGATTGGGAAGCATGAAATTCTCCCTTTTAACTGCTTCATTCAGTTTCTTGAAATCCACACAATACGGATTTTGCCGTTTCGTTTCACAACCAGTACCATGGGGGCACACCATTCAGTAGGTTCAGTAACTTTTTGTATGATTCCGTCCTTTTCCATTCTTGTTAGTTCTTCGACCTTGGGTAACAAAGGAAATGGAACACGGCGTGCGGTGCTCAATCAGTATGGTTTTACATCCTCCTTCAATGTTATTTTCATTGGGGTACACTAAACCAATCCACATGAACCAAAGACGCTGGTTTCATCCACACGGCAAATAAGTTCGAGTTTGTGAGCAACATTTCGGGCTAACAGATCACTATTTTGTGGTCCTTCAACTACATAGATACTGAAGGAATACTCACATCCTTTGTATGCCACATTTGTGATGAACTTCCCTCTGTAGTTCAATTCCCTTTCCGGACTCAGCAGCAGCAAGCTTACAGGGGTCAGTTTTGGTTGGCGTGGAATTCTACTGAAGGTTACATCTGACATAATGGTGATGTCAGCACATGTGTCGATTTTGAAGTTGACAGGTTGATTACAAACGTTTAAGGTCACTATCCAAGGGTCATCTGTATGGTCAAAGCTAATAGATCCTAAATGAAATGTTTCATCAGGTTCTTCATTGCGCACATCATGAACATGTAAGACTTTGCGTGCTGATTTGGTATGTTTGTTAGGACAACACACTTCAAAATGGTTCCATTTGTTGCAAGCTTTGCATCCTTGACCAATGGCAGGGTATTTTCCATCATGCCCATGCCTACGGTTACATCTGCCGCACTGCGGGTTGCTTGGACTTGGTTTCCCATGGCTATGTGTCTATTTGTTACTATAATATTTACGTGAAGATGGCTGTTTTTGGTTTCCATACCTTTTTACTTCATCCAAACATTTAAACTGTGAGGTTTGGTCTTGCATCTGTGTTTTCATATGTTCTGTCTGTCTTGCACACTGTATGGCTTCGTCTAGTGTTAGGGTGCATTTTAAATAGCTGTAGTTTCTTGGACACTCATATATAACATTTTTCCTTGGGACGAAATACTCATTGTATTTCTTCATCACTGTCTCGTACTTTTTTTGCATCGTCTGACTGCTCAAATACTAACGACTTAAAAATATGCTCTGCTTCTTTTTCCATAGCATAAATTAAACAGTTTACATGAATATCTCCATCAGCTTTGTGAAGCTTTGTGGCGATTCTGTAACGTTCAAACCTCTGTTTCCAGTCTGGTCACTCACTAGGATTACTAAAATTGAAATTCGGTGGTGGATTAAACTCCGGTATTTTGCAGCGCAATGGTATCCCTACACTTCTGACACCATGTGATAATCTGGTAGCTGGATAACGTTAAGAAATCAGACTGATATCTATGTAATGAACAGCCCAACACGTGTTGTACCTAACACTATGTTTTATGTATTTTTCAAACATATATTTGAATAAGATGAGATGAATAAATGATTACACAGTTCTTACATAATCTATAGCACTATGCAGTTAAAACAGTTGAAGTATAAGGAACTGAATGGAAAACATGACAAATGATGAAATAATAACCTAAGGATAACCCATAAAAGCTTAAATTAGCTTATTTCCTGAGGGGTCCTTATATTTATATCATACATACGATGAACAGACAAAGGGTCACAAAACATAAATGAAAATTACAAGACTAACAATTGGAGTAACAACATTATTGTTACATGTATATACATGTACCCACAACGGACAATGCAATACAAAGAACATTAAGAGACATATGCATAAAACATAACAAAGATTTTTGTATACAATACATTTTATTTTTTGTACATTTTAGATTGTGAGCGGAGAGAAGAGAACAATGAAAAGGAGACTATAATATGACTAGATATAGTACTTTATACATATGCAATACCGTTGATAACATAACTATAAAGGATACCAGGAGACCGTGGCCGATAATCTATAATAAGCTTACTACATACGTATTATATTTGACAGAGGATTATTGCTGTATCCAATGCATGATTATATATAATTGTCAATAAAGTGTACATGTACATGAAATCTGCATGGTTATATATAATTGTCAATATAGTGTACATGTACATGAAATCTGGTAACAAACTCAAGAACAGCATGGCCATGTTTACTCATATCTTAAAATATGCAAACATCCACGGGTAGTGCAGATTCAAATTTGTTCAAAATGTGGTCCCTGGGGGTAGGGTGAGGTCACAATAGTTAATCAAAGCTTTACATTAAAATACATAGGGGAAATCCTCACCTCAATAACAGCAGGGCTATGATTAGTCATGCAAGCATTCGCAGGTAATGTGGATTGAAGTTTGTTCAAATCATGACCCACCCACCCCCTCCCGGGGGTAGGATAGGACCGTGCAATAGGGGATCAAAGTTTGATACGAGAATATATAGGGACACTTCTTTAAAAACTCTTTTCAAGAGCATCGGTCAATGATACGCAAACATCTTCAAGTAATATATATTTAAGTTTGTTCAATTCAGGTGTCCCATGAAGAAGTTTGATATGGGAATATACAGGCCTTTTCAAGATTAGCAGGACCACACTGACTCATATCAAATTGCAAATGTTCCTAAATCCTAAAAGTGTTGATTCCATTTCTTATGCCCCCATGACTAAAGGCGGAGGAGGGGGTGGTGGTATTATTTTGTCCTGTCTGTCTGAAACTTAAACCTCTCTCATATAAGTTTGATGCTTCATGAAGAGCGTTAGCGCGTTATGAAATGCATGCTGGCGTGAAGCGTTGCTGTTCTGAATCTCCTGTATTTTCAAAAATGAAATTTATTTTTTTATATTTGCATTTTAATTTCACTTGTGTCGGAATATTCCTAGCTGTTCAAATAGGCGTGCTATACTTATCAAGATCCATACCCCAGGGCGTGTTTTTATGTCTTATATTAGGGACTGATTCACGATTCCCAAACCCCACCTTCATATTTTTGGGTTGTTCTTTTTTTTATTTTAATTAAATGATTGATCAAAATCTACTGTCTAATCCGTTTAAAAGGTTTCACACAAAAATGAAGGTTATATATCATGACAGAGAGTTTATTATTTGTTCTGAAAACAAAGATTGAGGAATGTTATTGTTTACAAAGTTTTCAAAATAAATGGATATCGATCCAAGTTTATTATATATATCACATATCAAGTATACTTTGTAAAATGTGTTTTTCTAAAGTTAAATTTGTGGTGTGCAAAATTAATAGTTTTTTAATTACAAAATTACACTGGTTTGTTTGTAAACATAAAAAGATTCTTTGTTTACATAACACAAAGTTAAAGCTAAACTTTTGCTTTAATTCTTGCATTCAGAAGGTCCAAAATTTGGTTGCCAACATTAAATGAGTTATGTTTTTTTTATTTTTAACATCAAAATTGATTTTTTGAAATAATGATAATTTTAAAAAAAAAACGTGAACATGCAGTCCCTTAAATTTAAGACTGTAATTTAAATATATTTGAAAAAAATCTAACGTATAACGATAAATCAGCGAATATCAATATCGGACATCGCCAGTGGCGTAGCTTCCTATGAAGCACGGAAGTATGTGCTTCCATATTGTTACGGTAAAAAAAATGAAATAATTTAAAGTCAAGTTAGATATATCAAGAAAAAAAATATGGCATAAAAGTTAGTGTTGTATTATGTTTATCAATCAAAATACTCAAGAATAGGCCCACACCTCCCAAAAAATATACATTGTACATGTACTACAAATCTCAGGTGAGAACCTCTTTTAAAAGGTTTCGGATCCAGGAATCGAATTTGGTTTGCATATTTGTTTCATATCGCAGTTTCCGGTTTGCATTGTCAATTTGTCGGTTTTAATTTTATTAATTTACACAGTTGACAGTCAGTTACCTTTTGTATGTGTGTGATGCTGGCTTTTTGGCAATTGGCAGCTTAAATTCCTATGGAATAAATCATGTGGCAGCTAAACAGCGCTTCAGGATTTTGTAAGAATTGAATTAACATGTATATGTTACGTGCTTCAAAGAAGTAACGCACTTTCCTGCTTTCGTAACGAAATCTGACATAGGTTATGTGGAGCATTTAATTTGTGCACTTTATTTCTTTACCTGTATCATCATTAAGTGATTCAAAATGACAGATGCATCTCAATAATGAAATTAGTGTTGTTTTCCGACTCGGAATGGCTTAGAGCAGCATCCAGCTTGCCTGCATCCAGCTTGCCTGGGTTCTCTTGCAAATAAAAGCCATGCCAATACATACATGTACCTGATATTTGTTTATTTTCAGATAAGGCACCGGTGTGCAAATGCATACTGGGAGCGAGTTTTTTGTCATCGGTTGTCATCAACTTTCCACTGAGTCAATACCGCCACCTGTGTGTGTATCACCATTCCCTCATTGTACAGAAATTGCAGCTTTGGCGCCTTGTCACAGCTAGAATTGCTTTCCTGGATGTCAAGGACCTGATTGTTGGAAGCATCCTATTCTACTACTTTAGAACTTTTGAAAGAAGATATGGTTCAAGAAAGTTTATCGTGTGTATTCTCTAAATCTCTATCTGCATTGACTTGTTAAAAAAAAAATAGATACAAAATTGTTTTCAACATTTCTGAACTGGCTTCAAATTGACTGATTTATTTTTCTCTCTCATTTCTGCTTTATTAATTTTTTTTTAAATCAGAAATTAAAACACTCAAACAAACTGGTATGATAGAGGGTGACATGTCGGACGTCACACATATACACTCATGTAATTACATATTTATATATTTCAGGCGCAGTTGATTGGATTTTTTATATTTGGGAGTGTATTAGAGTTGTCTGCTGTCCATGTGTGCAAACTTTTACATTTTAATATGGAGCCTTTGCCATCTGGCCCGTAAGTGTTTGTGTAGCATTAATTTAGATTAATTCTCTTCTCTGTACAATCCTGTTCTATGTACTAGTATGGTGTTGTTTACTGTGAATCACTTATTTTTCATGAGATCTACAGTCTTGTCTTGAGATCTACAGTCTTGTCATGAGATCTACAGTCTTGTCTTGCCGGATTATCTGTTATGTGTGAAAACTCTACTCTGTGTTTTTGTTTATTTCGGATCCAAAAAAACCTAGTACAATGAAAATAACCAAGATGGAATTTACAGCTGTTTATGCTACATATATTGTTAACAAGGGTGTCAACCGTGTCGTATATTTTTTTTGTAAATATGATATCCATGATTATGCAACTTGATATTTCATGTACTGTATCTTTTCTAGGAGTCCTAAAGTTGTGATTATTTTTGTAGACTGTTTAATTCATCCAGTCCTGTAACTGTAAGCTGTTAATTTTGTAGATTGTGCTTTATTTATCCGTTTTTCGTACCATACTTCCTGGATATTCCTAGAATAGAACTTGGAAATGTTTTGGGAATCCCTATGACAGGGAAGTCATTCCAGTATTTTCTTGGGCTACAGGTGAAAAAAATATATAAATTACATTCAATCTTTTGAGTTACCAGTATTTTACAGGATAAAAAACATATATGCTCTTCAGTTTTATAAGTTTGTACATCATGTTTTGTCAGAAAAGTGTATGGGAAGTTTTTTTATAATCCTGTGTGGATAGAAATAGAAAACTACATTTAATGATATTTCTTGTGTTACTTCTGACAGGTTGCCAGTGGTTCCCTGGAGACTGTGATCGTAGCCATCTGTGGAATTGTAAGCATCAGAAGGAATTTATATGCATTGCATGTTGATTAGCGAGTGTCACAAATTATTGGGGATCTCCGAATCATTTAAGTTTGTCGGGACTAATTTTCATGGAAAGTCAATATTTTTCTCTGTGTTTTCGTAAAGTTTCTGTACATTGAAACATATACATACTTACTTTCTGTAATTTGTGTATTTCTTCGAAATTCTTGGTAGCCACATAAATTTGGCTGTTATGAAGCCTAATGATTCCACAATTATATTATAAATCATGATAATGGCGGCATTGTATTGGTGCATGTAGTCATACATGTACATATACATTTGATGAAGTACAGAAAATAAGGTGATACTGCAATGTTTTTTTTTAATCTATTGATCCAAAGAATTTTCATCATCAAATCTCCAATCAGACCAGTACAGGGGGACGGTACATGTCATTGGGCTCGTAAAATGACCAGTGTGTAGGAAACTCATAAAATGACCAGTGTGTAGGAAACTCGTAAAATGACCAGTGTGTAGGAAACTCGTAAAATGACCAGTGTGTAGGAAACTCGTAAAATGACCGGTATGTAGGAAACTCGTAAAATGACCGGTATGTAGGAAACTCGTAAAATGACCAGTGTGTAAGAAACTCGTAAAATGACCGGTATGTAGGAAACTCGTAAAATGACCAGTGTGTAGGAAACTCGTAAAATGACCAGTGTGTAAGAAACTCGTAAAATGACCAGTGTGTAGGAAACTCGTAAAATGACCGGTATGTAGGAAACTCGTAAAATGACCAGTGTGTAAGAAACTCGTAAAATGACCGGTATGTAGGAAACTCGTAAAATGACCAGTGTGTAAGAAACTCATAAAATGACCGGTATGTAGGAAACTCGTAAAATGATCGGTATGTAGGAAACTCGTAAAATGACCAGTGTGTAGGAAACTCGTAAAATGACCAGTGTGTAGGAAACTCGTAAAATGACCGGTGTGTAGGAAACTCGTAAAATAACCGGTATGTAGGAAACTCGTAAAATGACCGGTATGTAGGAAACTCGTAAAATGACCAGTTTGTAGGAAACTCGTAAAATGACCAGTATGTAGGAAACTTGTAAAATGACCAGTATGTAGGAAACTCGTAAAATGACCGGTATGTAGGAAACTCGTAAAATGACCAGTGTGTAAGAAACTCGTAAAATGACCGGTATGTAGGAAACTCGTAAAATGACCGGTATGTAGGAAACTCGTAAAATGACCAGTGTGTAGGAAACTCGTAAAATGACCAGTGTGTAAGAAACTCGTAAAATGACCAGTGTGTAGGAAACTCGTAAAATGATCGGTATGTAGGAAACTCGTAAAATGACCGGTATGTAGGAAACTCGTAAAATAACCAGTGTGTAGGAAACTCGTAAAATGACCAGTGTGTAGGAAACTCGTAAAATGACCGGTGTGTAGGAAACTCGTAAAATGACCAGTGTGTAGGAAACTCGTAAAATGACCAGTATGTAGGAAACTCGTAAAATGACCGGTATGTAGGAAACTCGTAAAATGACCAGTATGTAGGAAACTCGTAAAATGACCGGTATGAAGGAAAAAGATATTGAAAACTGTATAAAGCAGTATTTTAAACTCGCTAAAAAATTAGCAGGGCTGACTGCTTGTAAAAATTGTATGCCCTGCCAAAGACCTAATTGCCTGACAAAATATCAACCATTTCTGAAATTACTATTATCACTATATATGTATCTATCTTTTAATTAAATAGGAATTAGGACTCAAGTTCCCTTAACTTCGATCCCAATCATGTATAACTTTATAAAGCCCCTTGGCTTGTTACAACTTTGTTACCAGTATGGTAAGCAGATTTGATACATCTAAATTTTATTTCGTGATAATTTTAAGGTGGCCAGTCAGGCACCTCTACAAAGAAATTTTTCACCCACTGCATCATGTATGGGTCTTTGGTGGCCGGGCGCATGGTTATTCAAACTCTGATTACTTTGGATACGGATCCTGATGTATGATTTAGATTGTAAGATCGGGCATTTCTTTGTATAAGATTTTGGACATGTATTGCAGTTTCACTCTCCTTTGTTAACTCCCAATTCACATTTTTCTGCTTGAGGAAGACCAAGAAATAAGATGATGCATGAAGTACATCCTGTATGAAAGAGCAAATATTAGATTGTACCTGTCCACAAAATATCCCACACCATACATGCTGTACTACAAGTAGAAGCCACAAAATACTCGGATGTCCGCCAAAATTAAGGAAACCATGGTGTTTGTGTCTAATACTGAATATCTTAATCATACGATGTAGATTAATTTTTCTTTTCTTTGGTAGATAACTGGAATTTTATGGCGGCAGAACTTTTTAAAAATCCAGCAAGTAATCGCTATACCCAATGTGATTGCTGGTATCGTGTACAAAATTTTTGGCAGATTTATTGAATCTGCGGAACCTAAAGACAATGTTCTCCCTATGGGAGCCACTTTGGAGTTACAGAGGCAGGAGAGGATGGATGAGATTGAACATCAGGTGTTACTACAGTCAATGCGAGAGCAGGGACCACCTTATAATCCAAACCAGGTCAGTGTGTAGAATTTCACAGAAAAAAACAAAGGTATTTCTGCAGGTCAATCTGAGAGCAGGGACCACCTTATAATCCAAACCAGGTCAGTGTGTAGAATTTCACAGAACAAAGGTATTTCTGCAGTCAATCTGAGAGCAGGGACCACCTTATAATCCAAACCAGGTCAGTGTGTAGAATTTCACAGAACAAAGGTATTTCTGCAAGTCAATCTGAGAGCAGGGACCACCTTATAATCCAAACCAGGTCAGTGTGTAGAATTTCACAGAACAAAGGTATTTCTGCAGTCAATCTGAGAGCAGGGACCACCTTATAATCCAAACCAGTTCAGTGTGTAAAATTTCACAGAACAAAGGTATTTCTGCAAGTCAATCTGAGAGCAGGGACATCCTTATAATCCAAACCAGGTCAGTGTGTAGAATTTCACAGAACAAAGGTATTTCTGCAGTCAATCTGAGAGCAGGAGCCGCCTTATAATCCAAACCAGGTCAGTTTGTAGAATTTCACAGAACAAAGGTATTACTGCCAGTCGATCCCAGAGCAGGGGCCACCTTATAATCCAAACCAGGTCAGTTTGTAGAATTTCACAGAACAAAGGTATTTCTGCAGTCAATCTGAGAGCAGGGACCACCTTATAATCCAAACCAGGTCAGTTTGTAGAATTTCACAGAACAAAGGTATTACTGCCAGTCGATCCCAGAGCAGGGGCCACCTTATAATCCAAACCAGGTCAGTGTGTAGAATTTCACAGAACAAAGGTATTACTGCCAGTCGATCCCAGAGCAGGGGCCACCTTATAATCCAAACCAGGTCAGTGTGTAGAATTTCACAGAACAAAGGTATTACTGCCAGTCGATCCCAGAGCAGGGGCCACCTTATAATCCAAACCAGGTCAGTGTGTAGAAGTCGATCCGAGAGCAGGTACCACCTTATAATCCAAAACAGGTCAGAGTGTAGAATTTCACAGATAGAACAAAGGTGTTACTAACAACATCTGAGAACGGCCATCTTTCTATAGTAAAACACGAGTTACAGGAAAGCCCAAGAGAATTTTTTTTAAAAAAATTCATTTCATGCACAATTCATTATATTGAAGTAATATTATATACGTAGTGCATGTAGCTGAGGGTAACATTGAAAATTTTCGCCCTTCGAAAACCATTGTCAACCGAGGTGCATGGGTGAAAATTTTCAACATTACTACCCACTACATGCACTATTTGTTTTATTATACTGAATGTCGTACATTTATTAGATGTTTCACCGGCTAAGTCGTCTTCCATGATATCACCTGTTGTCAAGTATTGTTTCCCGTTGCTAGATATTAACCCGGAGAGCGTGGTTTCTGTACTCAGAGGGTATCAATGTTTTTTCAAGTGCTTCTCCACCAGTAAGATGTGACTAAATTACATGAAAGTGTAATATTTTCATTGCTTGTTAAATAAAATAAATAAATAAATGTTTATTCGGTATATACATACATAAATACCAAGGATAACCCATGAAAGCTCAAAAGCTTATTTCCAATGGGGTCCTATGATGCAAGGATGTTTGTGCTAGGGGGTCATTTCGTTCTGTTCTTCATTATAATTCAAGGGCAGGACCCACTTAATGGGCTAAACCAGGAAAGTCGCTGGTAGTACAAGTGTCAACAACATTGATTTGAGAACAAGTTCTTGATGCGTAGTTAGTGTCCTAAAGAAATTGATATTTTGAATTTTATAATATGGAAATAGAATTTCATTTTTGTACATTTTAGTTCATATTTTTACCACATAGATGGTTTTCTGCTACTTCAGTTGTAAGGATCCCCATCAGTATCACATGGTACAGTAAAACACAGTTATAGGGAACCTCCAGAGTCAGCAAAACAATTCATTATAACCAAACTTCATTATACAGTAAAACAGTTATAGCGGACCTACAGTACCAGCAAAAACAGTTCATTATAACCAAACTTCATTATAAAGTAAAACATGGTTATACAGAATCTCCAGTCAATAAAACAGTTTGTTGTAACCAAAGTTTATTGTACAGTAAATATGATTATACAGAATCTCCAGAGTCAGCAAAAACAGTTCATTTTAACAAACGTTCGCTACAATATGACCTCCAGGGTTAGCAAAGTTTTTTATATCCAAACTCCATTACAGTAAAACATGTTTATAATGACTCTCCAAGGTCAGCATAAAAGAGTTTCTTATAAACATACTTCATTATATCAATAAACATAATTTTTGTTATTTTCTTTTCATTAATGAATAAATCAATATCACTGCGCAAGAAGCATGGATTCATCATAAGCATGTTTGTTATAAATGTGTTTTACTGTTACTGTACTAAATCTGACTGCAGGTGGGGTTGAAACACTACTAGTGTATACATGTGCCAATAAACCACAGTTATAGCCAGCCTCATTTCACATTCTAGTGTGCATGTAAATGTAAGGTTGTTTTTTTATTGGAAATTTTTCAGAATGGTCCAGGGCTGTTTGAAGCTATGAATGATGCAGTACCATTTGAAGATTATAATCAGGGACTCAGGCAAAGAAATGTCCCAGCAACAGACCCGCCCTCACAGGAGCAGGTAGAGTTGATAGTCGCACATCTTATGTATAGCCAATGTGGACACATTTAGTGTTATCGTAGCAATATAATATACATGTATGTGTTATTAGACACATCCTGATGTTACTGTAGCAAATGAATGTTATTGATAACACAATGTACCGTATTCATCCTTTTGAGACCCCCATCCCCCAATAAGCACCCCTTGGGCCTTTTTTCAACTCTCAAAAATTAAGAACCCCCCCCCCCCCCCCATTTAAACACAGTACAATTTGCCTTATACCAGTATCACCTATCATATCTTTGTGTATTTACTTTGATGATTTGAAATAATAAATCAATAAATAAGACCTAAGTGTATTATATTGTCATAAATGAAAGTATAACAATATCTCATTTAGAATTTAATCAGTTTTCAAAGTCAAAACATCACGGGAAATATGTCAAAAACAAGGTTCTAAATAACCACCCCCTTTTTCCAATTTTCTAAGTACCCAGGGTGCTCAGTAGGATGAATATGGTATATGTTTTTTAAGTTTTCCATTTCATTATCATTTTGGAATATTAATAATATATAATGTGCTCCCTCGATATATATGTACTGTGCTCTCTCGATATATTGCCGCCCCAAACTTATTGCCTGAAAATCCTAAAAAAAACAAACAAATTTCTCCCCATGTTGACACACCCGTTATAATACCCGCCCCTCATAATGCCATATGCCACTGATTTTCTCAAACAGTCAAATTTTAGAGAGTTTACCCTCGATAATTAGGTAATTGGTAATCACACCTGTACTTCGAGAGCAGTATGGTGAAGTGCGACAGACTGGACAAGATAGTCAGATGGTCAGGTTAATTGCAAATAATTGCTGAATTAAACTCTAAATTATCTAAATGTTCATACAGAATGAAGCACAGATTTTACAGAATTGAAATTTTTTTTGACTGCTCGGTGAATTATCAGTAATGGTGAATTTACTATATTGCCACCCCCACATTATTGCCCAAATTAGTCGTGAACAAAAGTTTGCAATACGTTGAGTGAGCGCTATATACTAATGAAACCAGCGATGTTGATAATATATTTAATTTAGCCAGTGGATGTTGTTGGTCACATATTGATTTAGCTATTTTCTGTCAAAAATTGCATTATCCATCACTACTGTTTCTTTATTTAGAGCTAGTCGAGTACACCGTACATTACTGTACAGTAATTTCTGTCATAACCAATGTACTATGTACTTATTCCCAATTTTCATTACTCCATCTACATTGACTGTTCATCCTAAATACTAGTCGATTTGTGAATGTCAAGAGCACTAGTGACAAAAACAGGATTTTATTTCAAAGGCAATTTACAATTGTCAAATAATTTCTGACAATTTACGTAATTATTTGAGACAAATTTGAAAGGCTTTGAGACATACATTTGACTGTAGTGTTTGTTTCAGATCCAGCAGCTTGTGGACATGGGTTTTACAGAGGAACGGGTGAGAAGGGCGTTACTAATGTCTCAGAACGACCTTAACACCGCCACAAATTATCTGCTCCAGGAATCTTAGCAGTCACTGGTGACTTTGTGTATAAAACTGTTATTTTGACATTAGAAAAGGAGAAGTTGTCCAAAGATGGAGATTTTACCAAATGGCCTGCTGAGGCCGCTGACATTGATGTTTATATTTTCCAGTCTCGATTTTTGTGTATACAATGTACAACATGTGTGCAAAATCCAATTAGTAATGCATCGGAAGTGCGATATTTATATTTATATAATTATTTTAACATTTGATGGATATCCATTTTTTGTTCACTTGAGCCAAAGGCTTCATGAAGCTGGCACTGAAAAGCACAGCAGAATTATGTCAAATGCAAGTTTGTTAATATGCAAACTTATAATGATAGTTTCTTAAGTTCTCTCTATAAGACTTATACAACAATGTTCCCATTAATGAATATCATGCTGGGAAGTTCCACTCAGTCCTTAGGATTGGGATATTTTAATCAGATTCTATCAGAGAGAGACTAGGAGGGGGGCATTCTTCTTGTTCAGAAATAGAAGGTTTTGTTTATATGTATTTTTAGTAGACTTATCTCTAATTGCTTTTCCAAAATCTGCTTTAATCATCAAAGAAAGAAATGTGAGAAAAAGACAAAAAATAATAAGATCCTCTTGGACATCAGTAGTGATAACAATGACAGGAATATATTGTGTATCTTTTGTTAATGTTAACAATGATAGAAATATCATGTATAGTTTGTTAATGTTAACAATGACAGGAATATATTGTGTATCTTTAGTCGTGACGACAGTCTCTTTCATACTGAAATGTAACATGTCAACATGTGAAGTCAACACCTAACATAAGACTCCAAATATAGAGATCGAGTGTTCAAGTCCATTTTCCTTTTGGTGCAAGTTTGGACGGATGTTAAAATCTGTTTTCCAAGCAGCGTGTGTCTTAATGTATGGAAGCTGTAATGTCATTTTTATTGGCAAAAATCATTTGGCATTTTGTGCTGTTTTGATAATAAACTATACATTAGAGCTCCCCTTCTTTGTATTTTTTATCACTGAAATATTATTTCATTGAAATAAAATTTGGGGTAAGCTGGTGGTTTAAGTCCATTCTGCTTCTTAATCTTCACGTCATTACACAAAACACCATATCATATTTCATTACACAAAACACCATATCATATTTCGAGGCAGATAAATATACCGTATATGTAGAAATTTTAGCAAGGATTTAATTTTGGTATTATTAGTGAGAGTGGAGAGATTGCTAAAATTGAACATTGCTATTGTTACATATTGGAGGCAGTTAATTTTGGTATTATTAGTGAGAGTGGAGAGATTGCTAAAATTGAACATTGCTATTGTTACATATTGGAGGCAGTTAATTTTGGTATTATTAGTGAGAGTGAAGAGATTGCTAAAATTGAACATTGCTATTGTTACATATTGGTATTATTAGTGAGAGTGGAGAGATTGCTAAAATTGAACATTGCTATTGTTACATATTGGTATTATTAGTGAGAGTGGAGAGATTGCTAAAATTGAACACTGCTATTGTTACATATTGGAGGCGGTAGTTATCTTTCCTGGAATTATGAAATATGTACCCATTTTTATGGAAAAATCGCTAAATTTGTGTTTTGCTAAAAATTCCACTTGTACAGAATTCCCTCCAGAGTCGCTAAGTATAGCAATTTTCCAGCTTGTTTGATACACATTTTGTTTGAGCCGAGGGCACAAGTCTTCAGTTGCTTGTATATTGCTATTTTAGTGTGATTTGCATTGGATTCCAGCATAACTTGCAGGGATCTAATTGAACACAAAGTTTCTTTAAGTAAGATGAATAAGATTTAAGAGTATTTGGTGCTTGTAAAGATAATTGCAGAAATCCATCTAATTAGATACATGAAAAAGCCTCAAGTTCCTGGTGTATTTGAAGGTCAAATTGGAGGGTCGAGTACGCTGGTATTGAAAGTAGTAATATTCAGCATCAAATTTCTTTCACATTTGTAGGGAGAATACTCAGACACTTGTTTCTGTAAATAAGTTATAACCTCTGTGTACTAATAACATGCATTATTATTAGTATACAGAGGTCATAACTTATTTACAGAAACAAGTGTCTGTGGGAGAATAAATGTTATCGATTTTACAGTTAAAAGACAAGGTCATTGTAATGGAACTTTATAGAACGTGCTGGCACATATTTAACGAGGGGATGTCTGCTATACAGAGTTGTTATTTTGAACAGATTGGTCCTAATCCACTTACAAATACGAAGACTTATTATTGTTTCAGTGATTTAATAGAAAAGAAAATAGTTTCCTATGGATGGTGATTTGTATAAAATGTCCATGAGCCACAATGCTCACCCAGTGTGATGTTGTTCATACAGAGATGGCTCCCGAAGCTTAGAAAGCTAATTATAGAAGCTCAATAATGTATGAAGACATATACACTAAAAGTCCTCCAATGTTTGGAAAGATTCCCAAAGGAAATGAATATCCAAAGTAAGGCCAATCTGGGTCAGGGTTTACAATTAGTATAAATCTCCATTTTCCATCTAAAGATGCTTCAAAAGTATTTCTCCAAATGGTACAGCTTTGATGATGAAGAGAGTCTGTTTAAGTAAACCCTCTCCTTAGTGAGAGGGAGAAAGGACATTATCAAAATAATTAACTTCAATCAACAAAAAACAAGAAAGCTTGCATTTTGATTGAACACATGATCTTTTTAAAAACAAATATTAAACTTCTTGAACCAATCCGTGGCTCCATATTGTACAGATAAAAAAAACAATTTCTGAGCGAAATTCACCTTGATCATATGTTGGAGCTACATGTACATGTAAGTTTATCAAATTCTGCAGTAATGGATGTTAGTAACATCAATCTAATAAAAATTAAATCCTATGATCTGCTCTTCTACTATCGCTACACATAGGTTGTAATAACATTGATATACATGTACATGTAAATGTACTACAGTGAAGGGGGAGGGGGGGGGGGGGTGTCATGCTTCACAATGTAGTCCTAGCTAAATGTGATTCACGTCGATAACACGAATATGTTGGGAGTTTATAAGTATAGGCCACAAAATCTGTGAAACTAGGGGTCAGTGAATCTGTAGACTATAGCGGGTCACAGAATCTGTATAACTGTTACAGTGGGCCACAGAATCTGAATAACAGTGTGGGCCACAGAATCTGTATAACAGTGTGGGCCACAGAATCTGTATAACTGTTACAGTGGGCCACAGAATCTGAATAACAGTGTGGGCCACAGAATCTGTATAACAGTGGGCCACAGAATCTGTATAACAGTGTGGGCCACAGAATCTGTATAACTGTTACAGTGGGTCACAGAATCTGTAGAACAGTGTGGGCCACATAATCTGTATAACAGTGGGCCACAGAATCTGTATAACAGTGTGGGCCACAGAATCTGTAGAACAGAGTGGGCCACAGAACCTGTATAACATCGTGGGCCACAGAATCTGTACAACAGTGTGGGCCACAGAATCTGTATAACAGTGTGGGCCACAGAATCTGTATAACAGAGTGGGCCACAGAATCTGTATAACAGCATGGGCCACAGAATCTGTAGAACAGAGTGGGCCACAGAATCTGTATAACAGTGTAGGCCACACAATCTGTATAACTGTAACAGTGGGCCACATAATCTGTATAACAGAGTGGGCCACACAATCTGTAGAACAGAGTGGGCCACACAATCTGTATAACTGTTACAGTGGGTCACAGAATCTGTAGAACTGAGTGGGCCACCGAATCTGTATAACAGTGTGGGCCACAGAATCTGTATAACTGTTACAATGGGTCACAGAATCTCAATAACAGTGTGGGCCACAGAATATGTAGAACAGTGGGCCACAGAATCTGTAGAACAGAGTGGGTCACAGAATCTGTAGAACAGAGTGGGCCACAGAATCTGTAGAACAGAGTGGGCCACAGAATCTGTATAACAGCATGGGCCACAGAATCTGTAGAACAGAGTCGGCCACAGAATCTGTATAACTGTTACAGTGGGTCACAGAATCTGTAGAACAGAGTGGGCCACCAAATCTGTATAAAAGTGTGGGCCACAGAATCTGTAGAACAGAGTGGGCCACAGAATCTGTAGAACAGAGTGGGCCACAGAATCTGTATAACAGTGGGCCACAGAATATGTGTAACTGTTACAGTGGGTCACAGAATCTGTAGAACAGAGTGGGCCACCAAATCTGTATAAAAGTGTGGGCCACAGAATCTGTAGAACAGAGTGGGCCACAGAATCTGTATAACAGAGTGGCCCACAGAATCTGTATAACAGTGGGCCACAGAATCTGCATAACAGAGTGGGCCACAGAATCTATAGAACAGAGTGGGCCACAGAATCTGTATAACAGTGGGCCACAGAATCTGTAGAACAGAGTGGATCACAGAATCTGTAGAACAGAGTGGGCCACAGAATCTGTAGAACAGAGTGGGCCACAGAATCTGTATAACAGAGTGGGCCAAAGAATCTATAGAACAGAGTGGGCCACAGAATCTTTATAACAGAGTGGGCCACAGAATCTGTCGAGCTGTGTACCGTTGCTTTCTTGACAGCATATCTTTCACTGTGGTGGCGTACTTCATTTTACATAACATTAAGTGATAATTACAGGTACATATATTTAC
The DNA here is from genome assembly GCF_947568905.1 of Ostrea edulis. Classification (NCBI taxonomy): domain Eukaryota; kingdom Metazoa; phylum Mollusca; class Bivalvia; order Ostreida; family Ostreidae; genus Ostrea; species Ostrea edulis. Next base: position 68,775,247 of record NC_079172.1, on the reverse strand, counting down.
TATGGCAGTATCATTTCAGAATTTTACAATACTACATACTAAATAAAACAAAATGAACACATCTAACATTGTCCGATTATTCTACTAAATCATCTCATTTAGGGACTATAACACATATAGTATGTCATGTGATCTTGTTCTGAATCCTGATAAGTTGGAAATTGATGATCACTGTAGGGATTTGCTTTTGAATTTCCTTTCAAATGCTGCCACATCAAACTTCCTCTTGCATCCATTGTAATTCATGTAACGGATTTTACCAAAGATTTCCCGCTCTTTCCAGCCCTGATCATGAATTCCACAAATTGACCACATGCACCCTGTGAAATACAGAAACTACAGGTAAGGGAAGTCTATTGACGAGTGTATTTATGACCATGCATCTTTCTCACATTTGTAATTTCATTACGTCACTATCAAGCTGACACTGTAAATGCTGGTACATCATCAGCCCATGCAGTTTACAGATGAACATTAAATATAGCTTTTCTTTTGTTTCTAAAATGCTGGTACATCATCAGCCCAGTTTACAGATGAACATTAAATACAGCTTTTTTTTTTTGTTTCTAAAATGCTGGTACATCATCGGCCCAGTTTACAGATGAACATTAAATATAGCTTTTTTTTTGTTTCTAAAATGCTGGTACATCATCGGCCCAGTTTACAGATGAACATTAATAGCTTTTCTTTTGTTTCTAAAAATTTAGCGGGATGACATAATTCCACTTATTAGCAGTAATGTGTTTCCTCTGTAATCAGAAGACAGAAACACAAAACAATGTTTGATTTAACACGTAGCAATGACTTACCCACGTAACCATTCGGGTCTCTTCCGTCCAGTGAGTATTTATCGTTGAGGTAGATTGCAGTTTCTAACGCCACTTCTGGACTTGGTGTCCACTCTAAGATCTTCTTGGCCCAATACATTCTCAGAAAACCATGCATTTTCCCCTCTATAACCATCTGTTTCTGTATCAAAATAATACATTAAAATTCTTAATTAGCTGCGATCAAAACATAACTGATTACGATCATAATACAAGAATTTCATCTTTTTAGGTCACCTGAATTCATTCAGGTGACCTATTGCTATCTGTTTTTGTCCGTCGTCGTTCGTCGTGCGTCAACATTTGAACATTTTCAGCTTCTTCTCTGAAACCCCTGAACCAATTTCAACCAATTTTGGCATATAGCATCTGTGGGTGGAGGGGAACTAAAATTGTGAAATTCGTGGTCCCTGCCCCCCTGGGGCCTGAGGGGTGGGGCAAAAACCATCAAAATGAGTGTAATTTTAAAAAATCTTCTTCTTTACTCCTGGACATCAAGAAGCCAAACTGTGGGCATAATTATAATGAGCGTTGAGCCCTCTACCAAAATTGTGAAATTCATGGCCCCTGGGGCAGGGGTTCTTGTGTTAGGGTGGGGCTCTATTGGTCATATAGTGAAAGTGTAGAAATTCTTTGAAAATCTTCTTCTCTGGGTATTAAGTAGACAAACTAATAGCATGGTAATGATGAGCAAGGATGCCTCTTTATACCCCCCGCAACAAGTTGTGGGGGGGTATACTGGAATCGGGTTGTCCGTCCGTCCGTCTGTAGACGCAATGGTTTCCGGGCTCTAAAGCATTATCCTTTCCACCTACCGTCACCATATCATATATATGGACTACCCATGGGATGAAGATGTTCCCTATCGATTTTGGGGTCAAAAGGTCAAAGGTCAAGCACACTGGACATCGAAGTAGCAATATGGTTTCCGGGCTCTAAAGTGTTATCCTTTCCACCTACAGTCACCATATCATACATATGGACTACCCATAGGATGAAGATGTTCCCTATCGATTTTGGGGTCAAAAGGTCAAAGGTCAAGTGCACTGGACATTGAAGTAGCAATATGGTTTCCGGGCTCTAAAGCGTTATTCTTTCCACCTACAGTCACCATATCAAACATATAGACTACCCATGGGATGAAGATGTTCCCTATCGATTTTGGGGTCAAAAGGTCAAAGGTCAAGCGCACTGTACATTGAAGTAGCAATATGGTTTCTGGGCTCTAAAGCGTTATCCTTTCCACCTACAGTCACCATATCATATATATGGACTACCCATGGGATGAAGATGATCCCTATCGATTTTGGGGTCAAAAGGTCAAAGGTCACGCGCACTGGACATTGAAGTAGCAATATGGTTTCCGGGCTCTAAAGCGTTATCCTTTCCACCTACAGTCACCATATCATACATATGGACTACCCATGGGATGAAGATGTTCCCCATCGATTTTGGGGTCAAAAGGTCAAAGGTCATGCGCACTGGACATCGAAGTAGCAACACTCAGAAAAGAGGTAGTTTATACCTATTACCAACACCCTTTGGGAGATTGGGGTAAGCGGGGGGTATTCTTAGTGAGCATTGCTCACAGTACCTCTTGTTAAAAATTGTGAAATTCATGGCCCCTGGATCAGGGGTTCTGGTGCTAGGGTGGGGCTCTATAAGTCATATAGTGAAAATGCATTATTTCTTTGAAAATCTTCTTCTCTGTCCTTGGGTATTAAGTACACAAACCAATAGCATGGTTATGATGAGCAAGGATGCCTCTTTCAAAATTGTGAAATTCATGGCCCCTTGGTCAGGGGTTCTGGTATTAGGGTGGGGCCCTATTGATCATATAGTGAAAATGCATTTTATTTCTTTGAAAATCTTCTCCTCTGCTGCTGGGTATTAAGTAGACAAACTAATAGTATGATAATGATGATCAAGGATGCTTCTTTCAAAACTGAAATTTATGGCCCCTGGGTCAGGGGTTCTGGTGCAAAGGCGGGGCTGGCCACATAGCTATTCAATGTTTCTTCCATCCAAAAGTAAAATTCTTATATTTAAACACAAACCTAATTCAAACATTGGAAGGTTGTTACATGATACTCAGGTGACCTATAAGGCCCCTGGGCCTCTTGTTTGTTTAGTTTTCTTCATCCTTTAAATCTCTTTTCTATCCTTTACTTCTTAGAGTTGAAAACATCAAAACCTTTTGACCCACTGTTGATAGTTCTACAATTAGTTACCTGCACAGCACTCTACAGATTGTCATGTGACCTGACATACTACAGGTGTCTACACTTACCTGTGCAGCATTCCACAGATTGTCATGTGACTTGGCATACTCCAGCTGTTCTCTTGTGTACACATACTCCCTCTTGTCCCCAGCATGAACCTTCAGAGTTTGTTTGGCCCAATCATATGCTCCTGTAAATTAACCAAAATTTCACATTCATTGAACAATACAGAGATGTTTACAATATCATTTTCACACAAGAGTTATTTCCCTTACATCTGCATCATAGTCAGTCAGTCAATTAATGAAAGAATTAATCATCAGTTGCTTGTAAGATTATCAAGCAGCATTCCTTGAACCAATTTATATTGTATAAATGGTTTGTTACTTTTCCTGTCCATTGAGAACTATCTTGTTTACATATACTAATAACCATATCATATTAAGTTACACCATAATACAAGTTACACTATATATCTTGTTTATGTCATACAATATGAAATGCTTTAGGACAGATAACACTTAATAAACTGATAAGGTGTTTATTTAAATGCATACTCTGCTCCAAACCATTTTATCTCCAAGATGATTTAAATCTATTCTATTAGCTAATTTCCTCATAAGTAGTGTTTTGAGAATGTCTGTTGTGATTTATATCAAGATAAAAACTTAAATTTTACTTATTGCATTGTGTATGGAAGATTTATGGATTATTCAATGTAACTTACCATCAATTGAGTCATAGTTTTTGTTGTAGAAACAGAAGTTATCGGACAGCTCCCGTCGTATAATGGCCTCCTCTATATACGACTCTACGGAATCTTTGTACCGACCACGGTACTGCCTCACAGTCAGAATGCAGCGCTGCACAGAAATCTGTCCTATAAATCAAACATATACGTTTTCTCAATCTCTATATGGATGTTTTCAACTATCATACAGAACATTACAATTCAAAGATTATTTTATTCATCATTAATTTTAATGTATTTTGACAAGGATGATAAATTATGTATCAGAATAAAAGTCCAGGGCAGAGTACCAGGTCTGGATTTCTCAGAAAAAGTTAAGCTACGTTTTACGTGACATGGCTATCAATTTGATCAAAAGGATCACATAAAGGAATTTACCAAATTTGATCCATGGGGACAGGTTGCTGAGGGCGTTCTTGTTTGGATTATTTCTGTCAGCACCGAAGTATTTCAGCCTCTCCTTGCAGAAAGATTCCAACATGTTTAGTCCTGCTGTACTCCCCGGCACTGCCCATTCCACCTCTGTAACCTTACGATCCACCTCAAGGCTGTCCTCGGCTGTGGACCAATCAACTGACTGAAAAATGGCGAATTGTATCTGTGAGACATGGTGCTTTTATGGTCATGAAATAATTCCTCTTGATATAAAGGTGCTGCTGAATCCCAAGATGTTCGTCATCATAACAGATATGCTTATTTTGTACCTTTCATGAAGACATTGCTTTGTGCAAATGCTTGCAGATATGAATATTTTGTACCTTGTATAGAAATATTGGATTGTGTGTATGGTTGCAGATATGATTAATCAGTACCTTGTATGGATCGAAACATTGATTTGTGTGTATGGTTGCAGCTATAAGCTCATTTTGTACCTTGCATTTTGACTTTGGTCTGTGTTTGTGCTTGCGTACCTTGCATTTTGACTTTGGTCTGTGTTTGTGCTTGCGTACCTTGCATTTTGACTTTGGTCCGTGTGTGTGCTTGCGTTCCTTGCATTTTGACTTTGGTCTGTGTTTGTGCTTGCGTACCTTACATTTTGACTTTGGTCTGTGTTTGTGCTTGCGTACCTTACATTTTGACTTTGGTCTGTGTTTGTGTGCTTGCGTATTGTACCTTACATTTTGACTTTGGTCCGTGTGTGTACTTGCGTACCTTACATTTTGACTTTGGTCTGTGTGTGATTGCGTACCTTACATTTTGACTTTGGTCCGTGTGTGTGCTTGCATACCTTACATTTTGACTTTGGTCTGTGTTTGTGTACCTTGCAATTGTTCTGTGTGCGTGCTTGCGTACCTTGCATTTTGACTATGGTCTGTGTGTGTGTTTGCGTACCTTACATTTTGACTTTGGTCTGTGTGTGTGCTTGTGTACCTTGCATTTTGACTTTGGTCTGTGTGTGTGCTTGCAGACCGGGGGGAATTCTGTTAAATACTGATTTAACTGGTTGTGGATCTTGTTCCTAATTGTTCTGGCTCCGTATTCCAATTTGGGCGAGGCTTCCCAACAAGGCACCAAGTTATGAGCATCGACCTGAAAGGGCATTCCACACATGTATAAAAAAAAAAAATAAAGAATTAACCTTTATAGCATATCATTGCTAAACTGACATCCCTACAGAAGAAGAGGGCTATGGGCTGAAATAGTCACTTGAATGCATCTTCACTCTAACTGGATGCTGCCAGTTTTTTTTAACAACCCTACCCTATTTTACTCAATTCTAAATTGCACCTCCTTTGCATAGCATCTGACCTCTCATATGACCAAACATGAGATTTTTTATGAATGAATACCCTTCACCAAAGGATGCTCTGAGTAAAATTTGGTTGAAACCGACACAGTAGTTTCTGAGAAGAAGATAATTATGCAAGACAGCAGACAAATATGATCAGTAAAGCTTACTTAAGCCTTTGGCTCTGGTGGTGAGTTAAAATATTAAAATTCACCTGACACAGAGGAATATTTGCAGGGAGAGCTTTCACAACATCTGCTACCCATTCTGCTGGAACTCGCAGGGGAGAGAAATCCGTAACCACTCCTCCAATCTTGTTCTCTTCTACAAATGTAGGTAGAACATCCTTGGCATGACCAATCAACAGGTGGAAAGATATGTCTAATTCTCTGCACTCCTAAAACAAATCATTCAAGTAATCATGAAACAAAGGCAATTTTCAATGAAGTAAAGTAGATTTTAAAACAAGAGGTCCATGGGCCACATCGCTCACCTGAGTCACCTTGGCCCATATCTGAAGACTTTCCATATATATTTGCATGTAAAACCTTAGTCCCTATTATGGCCCAAACTACCCTTTGCAAACTTGAATCTACACTATGTCAGAAAGCTTTCATGTAAATGTCAACTTCTTTGGCCCAATGGTTCTTGAGAAGAAGATTTTTAAAGCTTTTTCCTTTATTTGTATGTAAAACTTTGACCCCCCCCCCCCCCCACTTGTGGCCCCATCCTACCCCCC